>NC_089587.1:6798831-6938831 GCF_019320115.1 Miscanthus floridulus
CTTTAAGAAACCAAGAAAAAGAATAAGAAAGGCTAAAAACAAAAAGTAAGCAAAGAACAAAATATATAGTTTGTCTGGGGCAGTGTACTTGTTTATTGAGAAAGGGAGTTGTGGAGGTAATTGGAGGGTTAGCCATGGAGCCATAAATGGTTGCCATGGCCATGGATTCTGTGTGTGGACGGATATGTGCGTGGGAACTGGGGTGGGGAGAAGGAGTGGGGGTGAGAGAAAAGAGAAGGTGTGCAAATATTAAAGGGAAAATGGATAGCAATGTCTTTGCGGGGCCTTACTGTGTTGCTGTGGTGGGGACCATCTTGTCTGTTACTGACAGTTACATGATTGTGTGAACATGCTGCTCAGCTCATAAGAAGTAGACTTTTCCCCAGCCCTGCATATTTTAAAATTCTGATTGATTAGGATATAAGTAACAGCTTCTCAGAAAAAATATATAGATTAGCTGAAAAAAAATCAATTGGTACTGTTACTTGAGATGGAAAATCAATTCCATTAACCACCGACTTTGCAGAATTTTGTCTGTACTTGCATTCTTCCTTTAGAGTTCATTTTATTTCTTCTCTGGCACTGCATCAACATGAGAACCAAGATCCTAAGCTGGTTTTCTGCTTCCTCTCCCATCAGCACAACTTCCTTAGCTATTAAGCACCGCATTAACAGACACCTCAGCTCTTCTAAATGTGATGTCACCAGCAAGCACTCCATCTTTATCCATCCTCTAGCAGGTCAGGTACAATGTCGCTAGTTTAACACCAGGCCTTTTGATATTGCTCCTCAAAAGTAAACTATTTTGGAGTAATCTCCATAAGAACAATTTTTAAATTATCTAGTGCATGTATGTTCCATATAAAAACCACTGAACAGTAGCATTATCAGAGTGACTTGAAGATGAAGCATTTCTCGCTGCCCTCTGATCCTGCACTTGTATGCCTAATTTGTATGCCAATTTTACTGAAAAATACCCTTGAGTCAGGCAACCAAGCAATCATCTTGCATGGCCAAATTTGTTCAGGTTCATCTTCAGAGAAAATATCAATCACCAACTCTGAGTCCCAATGGCCCATAGTAGGATAAATTCTACTGAAAGGATCTGGTTTGAGGGTCCATTACCTCACATTGACTCGCTTAGCCAGACACCAGGGTTCCAAAGGATGTCACCATCATGCTGTTTTGAATTCCTTGATTGTGATCTTGAAGGAATATCCACAAGAGAAGACTGAGCTCCAGCAAACCATCACTGTGTAATTCCTCCAAAGGCTTTCAATTAGAGCATTCATCGCTACTACCATGTATCAATGTTTGAATCCATCTGAATTCCTTTTGATAACCATGTCAAAGGATGTTGCCATTAACTTGCCTCTTCTATCAAAATAGAAAGATTATCAACTTCTTGGCATATCTGCTCAATCAAAGGATGTGCATTATCATTTGATGAGAAGAAAACAACGTCCCCCTTCAGCTCAATCCAACTACACCCAGTCTCCTTCTTCAACCCCTGTTCTTTCATGAGACCTCTAACACTAGCAGCACTGCTCCACATCCCTTTAGCAGCATATATGTTTGACAAGAGTGTATACATTCCTCCATCAGAAGGTCTCGACTGAAGAACATTTTTTGCTACGAGTTCCCCAAGCTGGATATCCCCATGAGCATTGCATGAACTAAACAGTGTCTCCCATGCATTTATTTGAAGGTTGGAAGGGATTTTTCTGGTAAAATTATAAGCCTGGTGAACAAAACCTGATCTTCCTAAGAGATCAACCATGCACGAATAGTGATCAGATCTTGGAATCAAGTTCCAATCTTGTTGCATACTTCTAAAATAGTGGCAGCCTTCATATAGATACCCTTTGTGTGCACAAGCAGACAACACACTCAGAAACGTTGCATGATCTGGGCTAAACCCATATTTGGTCATCCTGTCAAAGAGTGTCAGAGCTTCAGCAGCTAGACCATGATAAGCATATGTCGCAATCATGGCATTCCATGTCACTGTATCCCGTTGCACAGTCAGGTCAAAAACTTGGGAAGCCTCAGTAATTAGCCCACACTTGGAGTACATAGATATCAATGAGCTCATCACCAGAGCATCATGCTCAAAGCCGGTTTTGATCGTGCAAACGTGCACCATTCTTCCACACCCAAGAGCAGCAAGAGAGGCGCAAATAGAAATAGCCACGCTCCAAGTGGCCTGGTCCGGTCTATATCTTCCTCGGGTCATTTCGGACAGCAAACTTAGTGCTCCTTCATCTTTGTACCCAGAGATCAATGTGTTCCATGACGTCCCGTCTTTCTCAGGCATTCTCCTAAACCAGGTAGTAGCACTCTCCATGTCTCCTTGTTGGACATATCCTTGTAAGATTGTATTCCATGATACCAGATCTCTATCAGGCATGTCAGCAAACAATCTCAATGCATCATCCAACCTCTCACTCACCACAAAACCACCCATCATTGTGTTCCAAGCAAGGACATCACGATCAGGCATGTCCTGGAACACCTTCCATGCAGCATCAACATCACCATTCTGTAAATACCCACGCACTATGGCTGTCCAAGATACAGTATCCTTTTCAGGCATCTCATCAAAGAGTCTCCGTGCAACCTGCATCATCCCAGCCCGTGTGTATCCTGTGATCATTGCATTCCAAGAAACAAGGTCCGGTCTCTGCATCCAACCAAACAGCTCCTCTGCATCCTTCAGGTAACCATGTTCGGCATAACCAGACAGCAAAGCATTGCACACTGAAGTCGGCGGCAAAGGCACACAGTCAAAGATCTCCCTCGCTTCACGGACCCGCTTCCTCTTCATATACCCAGAGATCATCGTGAGCCACGACACATCATTCCTCGCCGGCATCACGTCGAACAGCTCACGCGCCCTGTCGACCATCCCGTTCCGCAGGTAGCCAGAGATCATCGCGTTCCATGAGACCACATTCCGGTCAGGCATCCGGTCAAACAGCTCCCTGGCCTCGGCCACCCTCCCGCGCCGCGCGTAGCCCGTCAGCAGCGCGGCCCACGAGACGGAGTTCCTGGACGGCATCGCGTCGAACACCCCGCGCGCGTCGGCGAGCATCCCGTTCCTGACCAGGCCCGAGATCATGCAGTTCCACGTGAACACGTTCCGCTCGCGCATTTCGTCGAACACCCGGCGCGCCGCCCCGACCCTGCCGGCGCGGAAATGCGCCATTATGGCACGGTTCCATCGGCCGATGTCGCCCGCGTGACGAGGCGGCGGTGGCCGCGGCGCGCGGGTGTAGAAGCGGTGGAGGAGAAGTGAGGCGCGGCGGGGCCAGCAGGGCAGACGCCGAAGGTTCTGGAAGGTTCCTAGCATGTTCGGAAGCCTCATCATCAGAGGAAGCGGCCGGGTAGTAAAGATGGGAAGCTGCTGTACTGTTCTGTTCACACTACACTGCTCTGTTCTCCGTCACATGCGAGGTGCACCGTTCGATCTGTAATTAACGGCCGTGATCGACCGCACACGTGGCAAAATGGATCCACTCCGGTCGCGGTCAAACTGCTGTTGGAAGGAGCCCACTCCACGGCGCAGCGCAGCAGCTTGCGGTTGCGGGCATGTCATGTGGCGCCTCTAGCTCGCGGCCGCAGATCGGCGCCAGCGGCGGTGGGTGGAAGCGACCCAGGGCCATGAAGCATCAGCCGCAGCGCGACGGGGAGCCGTCCCCGTCCCCTCCGCCGCAGAGGCGGCCGCGCGGGTTCGCCTCCGCTCCCGCGCCGGCGGCGGGGGGCTCGCCGCGGAGGCGAGGCGAGCGGGAGCGGGAGCGGGAGAAGGAGCGGACGAAGATGCGGGAGCGGCACCGGCGCGCCATCACTAGCCGCATGCTGGCCGGGCTCCGGCAGCACGGGAACTTCCCGCTCCCCGCCCGCGCCGACATGAACGACGTCCTCGCCGCCCTCGCCCGCGGCGCCGGCTGGACTGTGCAACCCGACGGCACCACCTTCCGCTCCTCCAACCAACCACTCCTGCCTCCACCTCCTCCCCAGCTGGTCCGTGCACCTGCTCCCAACTCTCCTTTGTTGCCTCTGTTTACTAGTGGTACTTCAATTTTGTCTAGTAAAATTACATACCGGCCTGCTAATTTTAGCGCTGTACTAGTATCCTGCTTATAATCCATGCATTGCTATCCTAACAGATTGTAATTGGTGCTACTTGCAGCATGGAGTGTTTCAGGTTGCTTCTGTGGAAACCCCAGCTTTACTCAACACTCTGAGCAGTTATGCCATCGGAACACCATTAGATTCTCAGGCATCTGCCCTACAAACAGATGACAGTCTGTCACCATCTTCACTGGACTCAGTTGTGGCAGACCGAAGTATAAAGACTGAGAACTACATGAATTCCAGTTCAATCAGCTCTCTCAACTGTATGGACAATGATCAGGTGACCTACATCTTGTGTTGGAATAAACCCGATCTGCTCATATACTGTCATGAAATAGTTGTCATTACTGTGTTATAAAAAAAAAAAGTTGTCATTACTGCAACCTCCTCTTTCGAGTTGCTCAAGCAACTGATTTTGTACATCAAGTATATCTCGCGTCTCAGTACATCTAATGAAAATAATTTTGTTTTGACACTAAACGATAAGATGATACTTCAATTCATCTTGCTGATAGGACTCAAGGCCTATCGTTCTTTACAATGACTCGGGGTTTACGTATTCCTTCCATTTGTGTGCCACTGTCGTAGCCATATTAGTGCTCACAATGTTCAGCTTGCAGTAGTGTTCTAGTCACACCATAAAGCAATTTCTGTAGCACCTTTCCATTATTAGTCACTCCGTACTACACTAGACTGACAATGTTTCTCTGATTGTTGAATCTGTAGCAGTTAATGAGATCATCAGTAGTGTTCCCCGGTGATTACACCAAAACTCCATATATACCAGTTTATGCTTCTCTGCCTGTAAGTTCCCAGCAAACTCCTTAGTCCTTGATTTGATGTCTAATGTGATTATCTGGTGGTGTCGAATTGTTTATTTTTTATCTACAACTATCAATATATAAAATGGTTGTATACTGAGTTTGTATTGTCTGGTCAGAGTTCTGAAACTTTTTTACTGGATTTGCTAGTTGTTGTGACTGCTCCATTAAGTTGTATTGCCAATATCAAACATGTTGTATTAAGTTTATGTGCTGTTAAAAAAAAATCTTGAGAACTGAAAAGGCAAGGATTGTGTCTGTTAGACATCTGTTTCTTAAAATTTCCATATTTGTGACCTATTCCAAGCCCCTGCTATTACTGTTTACTGCAGATGGGCATTATTAATAGTCACTGCCAGTTAGTTGACCCAGAGAGTGTACGCGCTGAACTAAGGCATCTGAAGTCTCTGAACGTGGATGGGGTTGTTGTTGACTGTTGGTGGGGGATTGTGGAAGCCTGGACTCCTCGGAAGTATGAATGGTCTGGTTACAGAGACCTTTTTGGCATAATTAAAGAGTTCAAGCTGAAAGTTCAGGTTAGGCATACTTTCTAAATTTACCATGCATTAGTAGTCATTTTGAAGTTTACTTGGAAATGTAAGACATCGAACTATAGTTGTGGATACAAGGCATCTATTAAAGATGATTGGTTATATCATTGCATGCTTGATTTCCTAACTCCTATAAACTATAGAGGACAGATTCTTACAAACTATGCAAACACAAGGGACTTTGATTCTTCGAATGTAATAAGAATTATGACCTCCAATTTCTATGAAGTAAAAGAACTAGACTTTCTGAGTTTATATGATTATTTTCTATCAAAAGCATTGTGTAATGTTGTAAAATAATTAATATCCTTTTTAAAAAAAGTTTGGTAAAACTTTCCTGTTTCTCCTTTTTCACCAGGCCTGCTTATATTGGCTAATTAGTGTTTTTTTACAAACATCTATTAAGGTTGTATTGTCATTTCATGGGTCTGGAGAGACTGGATCTGGTGATGTGTTAATCTCTCTCCCAAAGTGGATCATGGAAATTGCAAAAGAGAACCAGGATATATTTTTTACGGATCGCGAAGGTAGAAGAAACACAGAATGCCTTTCCTGGGGGATTGACAAAGAACGAGTCCTTCGTGGGAGAACTGGCATTGAGGTATTGGGTCATCCTTGGTAAATTTTCTCCTCTCTTCATCTTTTTACAAGAAATAGGCGTACCATTCTCCTTACATTACTTTGGCTAGTTCATTATTTTGCCATCTTTCTGCACTGTGGTGCCTACAATTTAATTCATCACGATTGCAAAACAATTTTCCATTTTCCTTGTATTAAAACACTTATTATCTTTAGCGTACCTTCTACCTAGCTTTGTTTCAATGCCATACTCTAAATGAAGAAAAGCCTAGTACATCGAGGCTTAATGAGGTCATTTGCAGGTCTATTTTGATTTCATGAGAAGTTTCCATATGGAATTCAGAAACTTATCTGAAGAGGGTCTTGTTTCTTCTATCGAAATTGGATTGGGTGCTTCAGGGGAGCTAAGATATCCTTCATGTCCAGAAACAATGGGCTGGAAATATCCTGGTATTGGTGAGTTTCAGGTATTTACTTGTACTTAAATACCAAGTTGAAATTTGCAAGGGATTTCTTTTGGGAATAATCTTCTAAATCGATCTTTTCCACTTCATAAACTCTTACGTTCTGGACATACGAACCCTGTTTGCATTCAGTATTTGTGTCATAGTAATTCTTAAATAACAACATGGCTTCTGGTGCATCATGTCAAGAATGGGGCATTTAAGCTGCTGTCCTTTTACAAGGGACTTAAAGTTCTTGCATTTGGATAAAGAGGCATGCCCCACAAGAAATCTCTTAAAACAAGTAATAACTAATAAAAACTACATTTCAAACAGGTTATTAAACACAGCAACAGATTTGATCGTTATACATCACCGTGTCTGTGTCTGTCTGATTTATTATTAGATTACTCTGTCTGGTGTGTGACTTGGATTACTACTCAAATTCAAAGAGTACACATTTGGTGTGTGATAGTGTAATGCGTATGGGCCATTGGCTGCATTTCCTTTGTTGATTTCCATCGTTGACAGTGTTATGACAGGTACATGCAAAAGAGTTTACGGCAATCAGCACTGTCCCGGGGTCATTTGTTTTGGGCACGTGGACCTGATAATGCTGGCTATTATAATTCAAGACCACATGAAACTGGCTTTTTTTGTGATGGAGGCGATTATGACAGCTACTATGGACGCTTTTTCCTTAACTGGTATTCTGGAGTGCTCATGGATCATGTGGATCAGGTGCTGTCGCTTGCTAGTCTTGCATTTGATGGAGCAGAAATAGTTGTGAAGGTGTGTAATGCTGGTCTGCATAGTTATTGTTTGGCCTCTGAAGCACTGTTCTTAGCTTCTCAAGAAATCATGCCCCCCTATGGTTGAGCGCACCGTAGCGTTCAGAAGTATCCTTTAATATTTGCTGTCTGAAATGTCTGTTAGTTCATGACCCCAGAAAACTGCACAAAAAAGGATTCCTCTTTAGCATAAATTTTCTAGTTTATTCTGTATTGAACCACCTGCTCGAGTGTCTAAAGCAGCTGAAGGTTGCTTATTGCCTGGCAGATTGTTAATGGGTTACTCAATGGTTGGTTGAGAAATATTACCTCAGACATGGATCTCAAGGATTTAGGTGAAGGTTGCTTATTAGGTTACTCAATTCAAGTCAAACTTGGTTGATTGAGAAATATTACCTCAGGCCTGGATCTCAGGATTTAGGTTATATAAGTCACAATTGATGTACGATAGTGTAGTACTCAGTAGTCAACTTAAGTCAGAACATTTTCCATACAAGTTTGCAAGTACTATAT
This sequence comes from Miscanthus floridulus, assembly GCF_019320115.1. Taxonomy (NCBI): domain Eukaryota; kingdom Viridiplantae; phylum Streptophyta; class Magnoliopsida; order Poales; family Poaceae; genus Miscanthus; species Miscanthus floridulus. Next base: position 6,806,667 of record NC_089587.1, read on the forward strand.
CAAGAAGCAAATTAGAAATTAGAATGCTATGCATAGATTAAAGGAAGCTATTACGCAGAGGTTCTCAGGCCGAAAAGAAGCCAAGCCTGTTCGTCTTTGTCAAAATGTTATTATGCATTAGCCTGATGTTTTGTCGTTTTGCAGTATAAACTTAGAGCAACTCCAACAGTTTGGGATTTTTTGTTTCCCAAATCTTGGAGTTTGGCAACTCCCCAAATGTTATGGCAAAGGAAAAAAAGGTCAATCTCCAATAGTTTCCCATAATTGACTTGCCAAAATGAAAAGTTGGGCCCACGATCTTGTTTTTTGCTGCGGGAATACGCTTTTCCGCGCGAAATCTTTAGCGTCGTCGCGCCAAGAAGCCGCCGCCACGGACTTCCATCCCTCGTGCGGTTCCTTCACGGCGTCTGGACGTCACAGCCGGGCTTCTCCTCCTCCCGCCAGCCATCACCGTCCCTGTTGCCTTGCACGTCGGATTTGGCCACTAGTACCTGGCAGTCGACCACCAGCACCTCCCAGGCGGCCTCCACGAGCTCACAGCCGGCACATCTCCCAGGTTTGTGCTGCGTTGATCAATAACTTGCGGGTGGTCGGGATCAGTTGTTTGATCTTGTCCAATTGTCATTCGCAGGCGGGTTAGTCGACGTCATGAGTGGTTTCAAATCACTTCTCCAAAGAGAGTTGGATGACGATTCACTGATAGCACACAGAATTTACAGGTAACACACAGCATACTCAATGTACTGATAACGCACTTTAAAAAAATATTATTCATTACAGTAGACTGATAACATAAAATGATCTTAACAATTAAATGAAAATGCAATATGTAGCTAATATAAATCTGGATGATGGTTCCATAGGTGCTCGATGAGGTCTTCTTTCAATTGAAAATGTGCTTCCTGGTCTCTAATCCTTTTATGAGCATTAATAAATTCTGCAAGTGGTCGAGTAGCCTGGCCACGATTAGGTTGCACATTTTGACCACCATAATCGAACCGCTCATCAGGATCGACGAATCCTTCATCTTCAACAATCATATTGTGCATGATCACACAGGCCCTCATGATCAAAGCAAGTGTCTCTATGTCCCACAAGCGAGCTGGTCCTCGAACAATGGCAAATCTAGATTGTAGAACCCCGAAAGCTCTTTCCACATCCTTCCTCGCTGCTTCTTGTGCTTTGGCAAAATATTTGTTCTTGTTCCCCATAGGTAGAGAGATGGACTTGACTAAAGTAGCCCATGAGGGGTATATACCATCTGCTAGATAATACCCCATGGTGTAATCATGACCATTAATGGTGTAGTTCACATCTGGAGCTCTACCCTCTGTCAGGTTTGCAAATAACGGAGACCGATGAAGGACATTGATGTCATTATGTGACCCAGGCATTCCAAAAAAGGCATGCCATATCCAAAGGTCATTCGAAGCAACAGCTTCTAAAATAATAGTGGGCTTCTCCACATGCCCCTTGTACTGACCCTGATGTTCGACTGGACAATTCTTCCACGCCCAATGCATACAGTCAATGGACCCTAGCATTCCAGGAAAACCCCTTCTCTCACCGAGTGCCAGTAAGCGTGCCGTGTCTGTCTCATTGGGATGTCTCAGGTACTCATCTTCAAATAAATCAACAACTGCAGCAACGAACCTACGTAGGCTCTCAAGTGCAGTACTCTCTCCAATGCGAACATACTCATCTGTAGCATCAGCGGGAACCCCATATGTGAGCATACGAAATGCAGCAGTGACTTTTTGGAAGCAACTTAATCCAAGTACGTTGGCCGCATTTCTTTTTTGCACAAAGTAATCATCATGTGACTCAACAGCATTCATTATGCGTAGTAAAAGCTCCCTACTCATCCTATACCTGAAGAAAAATAAACAAAAGTTTAATAACACATATAATACTTAAGTGCATAGTACGGGGCAATCAAAGGTGAATGACCACAAACCTCCGACGGAATAAATGTGGTCCGTACGTTGGATTATCCGCCAAATAATCTTGAAACATCCTTCGATGGCCGCCTTCTCTATCTCGATAAATAACAGCATGGCCAGGGACAGAACCACCAGGTCTTCGTTTATGACCCGAAAACGTTTGGACAATTGCAGCAGCTGCGATGATGAAATAATCATCGTCGTCTGAAGATGAATCATCCTCCAATTCTCTTTGGAGAAGTGATTTGACACCAGTCATGACATCGCCTGAAAATGACAATTGTACAACAAGCAGTCGCGACACGAAGGAGACGACGCGAGTAAAAATGAATTGAAAACAAGTATACAGTATCATCACGTCGGCCATCACCAACAGCGGCAAAAGCAGGCATAGCAGCACGTCGGCCATCATCACTTGGCCAATGAATTGAAAACAAATATACAGTATCATCACGTCGGCCATCACCAACAGTGGCAAAAGCAGGCATAGCAGCACGTCGGCCATCATCACTTGGCCATCACCGGGCCATAGCAGCACGTCGGCCAGTAGCACGTCGGGCATCAGCACGTCTACAATCCACCATGCCGCGACCCTAAACCCTATCTGCTACGGTCTACTCGGCCATCAGCGCGGCAAGCAGGTAAACCACCATGCCGCAACCCTAAACCCTATCTGAACCCTACCAGCGGAATCGAGAATTGGATGAGTCGTCCATACCTCAACCCTACAGCCGCCGCCGTGGATGATATGGATTGCCGCTGGCGTGGTCTCCCTTGGATGTGGATCGTCGTCAATGATGAGGATTGCTACTCGGCTTCGTATTCAGGAGATGTGGATCGCCGTCGCGTGATGAAGGCCTTCGCGCGCGCGGGAAGAAGAAGCCCTTCGCGCGCGCGGGAAAGGGCCGGCGGCGTGCGTGGAGTCGCGATGCGCAGTCGTAGAACAGCGCGCATATATCCGCGCTTGGGAGGGTTTTTTCCCAAGTTGCCAAAGATGGGTAGGAGGGATGGGAAACTATTGGACAGTGTTTTTTTGTCAATTTGCCAAAAATTGAAGGATGGGGAGGAGGGATGGCAAACTGTTGGAGTTGCTCTTACAGGGTATAATTTTCTGCCCTGGTAAATCCAGCAGTTGTTGCACACATTTTGCGACATCTTTTTACCTATTTGGCTGTTCCATAACGATGCAAACCTCTTTCATCAGGTTCCATCTATCTATTGGTGGTACAGAACTGCAAGCCATGCTGCAGAGCTTACAGCAGGATTCTACAATCCTACAAATAGAGATGGATACTCTCCAGTTTTCAGAATGCTCAAGAAGCATTCTGTAATTCTTAAGCTCGTTTGTTATGGACCTGAGTTTACATTTCAAGAGAATGATGAAGCATTTGCGGATCCAGAAGGTTTAACCTGGCAGGTGGAGATGTTCTAACTTTTTTATTGGCATACTCCATGCATTTCTTGGCCTAATTTCATACACATAAAAAACTACACAGGTAATGAATGCGGCATGGGATCATGGGCTATCTCTATGTATAGAGAGTGCTCTTCCATGTCAAAATGGTGAAATGTATTCTCAAATCCTGGACACAGCAAAGCCTAGGAATGATCCTGATCGTCACCATGCTGCGTTCTTTGCGTACCGTCAGCAACCTCCATTCCTTTTGCAGAGAGAAGTTTGCTTCTCGGAGCTCTGTACCTTCGTAAAGTGTATGCACGGTTAGTCTCAGTTCCGTCGATTCCTCATATTTATCATTAATAGTTTCATTAGCATATGTTCTCATCTATATATTACCATTAATGACTGGCAGGCCACTAAGTTTGAGACTTATGCAATTACTACTTACTGCTGAGTTGTAGTATATGTAGAGAGAGGATTGTCCCATTATTTGTCCATAACTTTGTAAATGATTTGTCCACAGGGGAGGCTCCCCAGAATGGAGAAGGCTGAATCTTGTTAGCAAAATGCATTGGCTATATACGAATAAAAGTAGGTGGGTTTCGGATTTGAGCCACTTTTCATGGCGATGGTGAATACTCTGATTCGCCGCCAGTAAACTTCTAGGTCCTATTCAGTTGATTCCAGTTTGTCAGCCATCTGCCCTGTTACTCATTGAACTGAACAGGTGCCTTTGCAGCCTTACCATAGCTTATAACCTATGGAAGTTAGCATACCATTTGTTGTAGCACGCATGGAGTATAGTGGAGTTCTGCAAGATACAATGGAAATGCCATGGGTTGTTTGCCACCCAGGTGATGTATACAGCGACGAATGGCCTGCCAAAGCAAATAATATTTGCTTATTGAAGCTAGTTATTAAACCACTTGGTAAATGAGAGACGTTTATGAGAGCCATCTGATGCGAGATGAATGCTGATCAGTTATCCTCTTCTTCCTGCCCAGTGTGTGTGCCCCATGAGGCTGACCGCTGGACCCATGAAACTCTGCACCTATGGTTGTGGGTAGCAAATGCGCTTCTGCGAATTCAGCGCACCAGCGTCCTCTCGTGCTTCCCAGTATTCAAGAACGCTGTGGGAGACTTGGCATTCGCTGGAGACTAGCTGTGGGCATTTTTATTTTATTTCTATTCTCCAGAACTTTATTAGCATCAGATGGACTGGTAAACACCTGGCTGCCGCGCCAATTTCTTGTAGATGGTATATATTTATGTGCATGTAACACGCCCATTTATGTCTCGCCAACTAACATACTTTGGAACCATTTGTGTCTCGCCAACTAACATATTTTGGAACGGAGTTAGCTTATGCTCTTACAAGTGCGTTTTGTGGACTCTGGTTGGTGCCAACTACCAAGTCTCCCTGAACATCGCCGGACTTGTGATTCTGCCGTGCCTGATTGTACCCGTGTTTTTCTATCGCAACAAATCAGCGAAACGAACAGCGTCCAGTTGTACCGTACTTTCAGTAGAGAACAGCCTACTACGTCTAGGTGAAGTGTACTGCTACTACCCATCAGGTGAGTTGAGTCGTTCTGCGATGCAGCCCGTTCCACGTATTTTTATCTGGAACACGTGGATCAGGTCTGCGAATCTGAGGATATTTTACTCTGGACCAACTGTTCCATTCCACGGCAGCCCGAGTCCTCCACCAAGTCACATCAGCTCAACTCAATTCCACATTTCCATGTGAATTTCCACCAAACGTTCGACAATTCATTGACTTCAGCAGCACATCTGTACCTGTATTCATTCACTTCGGCAGCACGTCTGTACCTGTACGCAAGCCGATGGTTGCTCGGAGCGGCGGAGCCCCCCGTCTCCAATTCGCTGGGCGGTGTAGACAGCCGCACGGCACAAGCAGAGGCGACACCCTGCGCAGGACGAGCAGAGAAGGTGCTCGGCCACAGTAATCACCAACAGGGAAATCTGTACGCGGCATTTCTGAATCAGAGAGACGACAATAATAGCTTGCCGTGCCAGCCCAGGGAACGGAAGCGAAGGGGAATTCACAGATTCGAATGAGAGCGGGAGTGCGAGCAGCTTTTGCATGAGAGGCAGTCGGCAGGGGACCATGCCTGCAGCCTGCCTGATGGGCACGAGCGCCATGCATCAGCAGGCAGCCGGCCGGCCAGGCTTTTCACGCACTGGACGGCGGCTGCTGGCCAAAGGACACCAGCTCGGCAGCTCGATCAGCTGACCGGCATGGCATGTCATCCATCCGCTAAAGCCCACCACCATGTTTGTTTCATCACAGCTGCGTTGCGTACAGATCTCCAATCAAGTGCCGCGTCCTTGTCAATTTTGTCATGTATTCGACGACCAACACCCTGGCTGGCTCTGGTTTTGTACTGTTCCCAGGATCATCATGCGTTCATTCATCTGCGGCAACAGTAGACCAACACAGTTCATATTCCCACCACTGAGTACTGAACCATTTGTTCATTCAAAAACAAAAGAGGAACAGAGAAGTTCATTTGAATTCACCATTAACAACAAGGATACGACAAAGGCCGCGACGAATGGGTCAAAAACAAAGCGGAATATGGAAGTGCATTTGAATTCATCAACAAGGATACGACAAAAGGCCGACCCCGGAACAGGGTGGAGTGGCTGGTCCGTTTGCCCTTCACCGCTCTACAGAAGAGAGTAAAATTCATCGGTGATCAGTGCCAAGTGTGAAATCATAACAGCATGAAATATAATTTACTCCTAGTAATTAAGCATCATAACTGAGAGCATTCAGTCATCAAATAAATAAACACAGTAAAACTGTGAAATTTCATCAAGCTAGCTGGACCTCTGGCACCAACCAGGCAATGTTTTACCCAGAGCTGGAATTCCACCATGCTCTGCTTCTGCTCATCCATTCAAGTCAATCCAGGGCGTGTCAGACCCCAGGTAATTTATATTCCTCGACAGCTTTTCAGAACATGTTCTCCTGGGCGCCTGTCGTGGCTTTAGCCGAATATTCCAACCGCTAGAAAGTAAACAAATTTTACTCGGGGCTCACTCATCACTCATCAGCTCCAGCTCAACTATGGAGTGGAGGGAGGGAATCCGCTTTTCCTGGAGCAGGCTCAAACGCCAGCCATGGAGGGCCAGCCAACTAGTGCCAATCGGCTAGTTTGTCTCTTCCACACTCTTCCTCATGGAAAAAGAATCTTGATCCCCGAGCATATATTCCTCGACACCGAATCACTGACTCCCCTTTCTCATACCTATTACCTATATAATATACATAATAAAAATGAACCATACCCCACTTGGGCATTACACATCACCAGATATATAAATATAAATATAGCAGTATGCACAAAATCATGATGAGGTGATGGTGCAAAGTCCGTGCACAAAATTGGTTTCGACGAAAATAGCAGCTAAAAATACTATGTCCACTGAAACAAGGGGGCCCAACATGTTTCCACTGTATGGATCTGTTTCAGTAAAAACAGCACTAGGTTATTTCTATATAATGATACTGATCCGACAACTCGAATCTCAATCATATGAGTCTTAGCTTAAATCTTAAGCATGCTGTTAACTTGTTGAATGAAAGAAAACGTGAGGTAACTTGCCGGCCATCCCGTCCTTTTTTCAGCCAAACCAGTGAGAAATAATGGTACCCCTAGTTCCCTCCCAGAGTCCCAGGACCCAAAATGCTAACAGTTTCTTCTAATATCTATCTCAAACAAAAAAAAAATTGTGAGATAAAATAAATATATGAAGATTTCATAACCAAACCCAGACCAGTTTTGGGGGCTGAAAATTGGGTGTGTTTTCCAGCCACAAGCCCACAAACCGAAACAAACCAGATTTCTGGATTGCCCCCAGAAACTTTCAACCTGGAGGGAAAATAATAAACTCAGAAAACCCACATCAAACTGGACAGGTTTGGGGGGATTGGAAACTGCGTGCGGTTCCAGCTGAAGATCAGACAAGCCAGATTCCTTGTTTACCCCGGAAACAGTTTTTTCACTGTCAATCCTAGCTGCCATGGTGCTAAGTAATAGTAAACATGCATGCAACAATTTCACCAGATTCTAGCCTCTAGAGTTCATCCAAAAAGGATTCCACTTACATCACCTCACATAGGAAGCCGTATGTAACAGGGGAAGTCAGTTAACACCAATGTAGTTTACTGAGAAAAGTCCCTCTAGCAAGCTACCTACGGAACTAGATCAATAAATGGACATACAGTTGGAACAAATCTGGATGCTTATTCATTTATCAAGTAATTTAGTATAGAATATACCATTTCAAACAAAGCAGGTCACAACATCCATCCAGAACATTTCCCATATACAGAAATTGATACTTACGCATAGACATCAAGCATCAAACAAAAATTGACATTTATGCATAGACATCAAGCATCAAACGTGCTAAAAAAGATCAAGCATACAGATCCATTTTGTTTCTGGTACAATACATACAACATAATTGCTTTTCAAGTATTCTTTAGTGTAACACTGGAACTTCTTGGAGAGAACGGGATGTTCTGAAATGGCCACCAGCCACCAGAAGAGTTGATATTATCAAATGAACCCATGATTCCATGAATAGTACCTTTCAGAAACTACCTAGCCAAAAAAATAGTAATCTTCCAATTGAATTGAGCGAGAAGGTGCCATTATAAACAGCATATGCATTGATTACATTATTCAACAGCTTAGTCACATAGGGCCAAAATTTCAATCGCCTAGATGACACAAGAAAGTCATAAACAACGCTAGTAGTTTGTCATGATCTATTAAGCATCGATGACTAATAACCCTTATTTTGGTGTCACTGGAATAAAAGGTTAGCTAATACAGCAACAGTAAGGGGGAAAAAAAGGTAAATGAGACTAGTCACATACCCTCAAGCAACATTACAAAACTCAGAAACTTAAAAATTACAATCCCCTGTCGGAAGAAGGATCTGCTCCTTGTTACTCCCTTTTCCTTTTACGGCTGGACTAATGTTTCATTTAGATTTTTTTTTTTGGTGATTGCATTTGAACTTCATGCCTATCCCTTCCCGCCTAATAACTATACCATGTCGATCAGATCCGCTTTAATGGTGTAGGTCCATAAACATTCAGAAAAAGCGAACCCCAAACCAGTAGCCAATTTGACCCATGATTAGGCTTATTTTGGTAATCGGCAATTCGGAATATACTACTTTAGTTAAGACAAACCTACAGTTGATGTGGCCTGCACACAGCCACTAACAGCAATGATGCATCTGAGAATCAATCAATCAGGTCGACCCAATTTTTCATGATTAGCATCTATCACAGAAACCATTCTACACACTACACCAAAGTTGATCATGTACAATTCACAAGTATCATGTGAGCAAGCCTGCAGTGCCATACACTACACCAAAGTCGATCACAATTCAGAAGTATCATGTGAGCATGCTCGCAGCGCCATAATTTCTACCTTACAGAGCTCGTAGTACATCCCTGGTAAGCAGTCAAATCAATTAATCTCTCTGCAGTTGAATCCAGCAGGCACGGTTTCCCCGTGATCAGGGCAGGGCAGGACTGGGCATCATGACCGGCCAATTTTGCAACCCCACAGGCAAAGCCAAGACTCCCTGGCACCACAAAAGATGTCACCACAGAAACTTCATTTATGAACAGAAAATTGCCATTGAAAATTAAAGCAGAGTAGCACAGTCTACTGTAAGCATGGATCCTGCTAAATCAGGACGTCATCACCCAACGCATCAGATCAAACTACCGAAATTACGCGTCAGATCCATATCCGGATTGCTTAATCTAGAGCAGAGATCCGCACGGCTCCTAATAATTCCAACGGCGACACAGAATCACAGCAATCCGCGTGGCGACACAGCAATCCGCACGGCGACGCAGAACGACAGCAATCCGCACGATCCTTATCAGAAAAAAATAAAAACACGCAACAAGCAGGCTACGGTAGCGCAGCAGGCGACGGCGGTCGGTCGCTGTATGGCTGCGCCGGCTCCGATTCACTTGGTGCAAGGCGGGATCCGTCCCGTCGGCCGGGCGGCGGGTCCCGATCTGCACCAAGCGAGTCCGAGGCGGCGCGGCGGCTTGAGGAGTTTGGACATCTTTCCTCGAATCGGAAATATCGCGTCCTGCTCGCTCGCGTGGAATGGTTGGATAGGAGGAGGAGGCGTGGCAGGCACGGCGCCCGCTGCTGCCCCCGCCCTCCCCGCTCGCTGCCTGGTGGGTGGTGGTCTGGTGGAGACCGGAGAGAGGAGAGGGTGGGCTTTTATAGTTGGGGAGCGGGGGATTCGCGGTTGGGGCGTCGAAATGGACCCGGGTGCGCAGGCAGAGCATATTGGGGTGGGGGATGGAAGTGGGCCCGGCTTCCAGGGAGAGCATATTGGGGTGGGGCGATGCAAGTGGGCCCGGATTCCAGGGACAGATGCAAGTGGGCCCGGGCGCCCAAAGAGAGCATATTGGGAGTGGCCCGCGCGCGCAGGGAGAGGGCATGTGCCGCTCCTCTCTTTAGCAAAAAGGGGTCAGGCCCTTGCTTTTTTAAGGGCTTTGGTAGTTTTGCTTCCCAGCTTTTCTGATTCCCCTTCTTTTTATGGTGGGGGATCCATCCATCCCTCCCGGGATTCTCTTATCTACCGGGGACTTTTCTTCCCTCATTAGGTCACTCATATAAAGATTATGAAAAACAAATAGTGGAGAATGAGATTTTATTAAGGTCATTTTTTTGAGCTTTTGACTACTTTTTAGACTACTAGCTTTCGGACTTTTCAAAAGCCCAAAGCCCAAAAGCTTACTATAGTAAGCTTCTAGCTTTTGGCTTCCCGGATTTTTTTTCTTTTGAAAGATCCAAAAGTTGTTGTCCAAAAATTTAGAACATCAACTTAGGGTTTGGGTCCAAGTAACATCACCATCCACAATTAGTTGTGAACGGGATGGTAAAGGTAGCTTTCTGAAGGTAAATGATGGTGTTTGCAAGGGTCGCAGGAGCAGTGGATTAGATTTAGAACATATGTAGCCTTTGGAGGAGCTTGAAGTGCTACACGCAGGAGTGCAAATGATGTTTACTTAATAAATTGGGAGAAGGAGATAGGTCAAGCCCCTCTCAGTGTTTTTTGTAGCAAATTTGTTTAGCCCATGGTTTTGTTGGTAGGGAGCATCGGGGGTTTATCCACACCATACAACATAAAATGGAATGGTAGGGGCTACGGTGATGATGCTAGACTAGATCCAATGTTTGCATTTTTCCCCTCTTATTATGCAGGTTTAAGGCTTTGTAGGTTGAGGAAGGAGCAAATGATAGCAAGCAGACAATCCATTTCTAAATAAGTCATTATAGTCTAGTAAACTTATCTAGTGTAAGGAGATGTCTAGATAGCAGGGTTCATTTTTTATTGTGGACAGCTATGTTCATGCTATTGGTAACAAGATATGGCAGGTGTTGTTTAGTGAGTAGCTTTCATAGAGTGAAATTAACATATGATAATTGTCAGTAGATATGCCAATGTATTTTTGTCAAAAAAAAGGGAGAGTAACCCTTTTAGTATAGATGCAAGTATTAACAATGAGTAGTAGAGGAATATCGTGGTGCTGGCCCAGATGGAGGATATGCCAATATATTTGCATGAATTCAACGGCAAACCCAGGGTTCGACGCCTAGTGACTAACCAGCCTCCGTCGTAGTACAAAGTTAGACCCTTGTTAGACATGGAGCATGCTCTATATCTTGAGCATCACCCGGGCTCCATTCAGTTCCTAGGCCTACCATTGTGTGATTAAGAATCCTCACCTTCGTATATACGTACCACCTCCATTCTCATATCCACAAAGATAGCTAGTTCATTTTTCAACTAACCAGCGTCAAACATAGAAAACCAGAGGGAGTACTAAATGAAAAGAAACGCCAAGGCCAAAACAAAAGGGCATGATGTCAAGATATATGTATTTTCTTTGTCAATTTACTTGGATAGCTCTTGAACCAAATAATAGGATCATCAACAATTAATGAAAAAGGTAGCTTCATCAAGGTTGCTTGTGGTATTAGCAAAGCTATCATATTGGACAAGATTTAGGACATCCATAGCAACAGTTATAAGGCAGGGTTATTGTTGGTAGGGAGTAGGTAGCCCATGATCTAGTGGACATATTCTACTTCTACATGAAATTTATACAAAGTAGGTGTCGGATTATATGAATCATAGATGCGGTGTCCTCTTGTGTAGGTTTTATGGTTTTTTGTATATATACGAGGTTAAGGTAGGAGTGATAAGAATGCAAAATTTAATTGTAAACTAGCATAAGATGATGACAAGGAACATTAAAGTTGAATTACTAGTTTTCTTTAGAACATTCTCCCAAATATCATACACAACAATTTACAAATAATATGTTGCCAATTTAATTATTTGTTGTGTTTCATTAGAGGTTTTTGCTTAAAAAGAATGTGAAAGTCTTATGCCATCCCCTTTGCCTAACTTATTTCTTTCTTGAAAGTACTTGCTTGGCCTTACTTGAAGAGGACTTGTACGAAGAAGAATGAGAAATAAAATGGCCCAACTCTTTATAGAAGCTCTACATCATTTTCTCCACCATCCTTTCAACGTCTCACCCCTTAACTACCACATTAAAAGCTTTTAGCATCCCTTAAATATCACATGAGACATGTCATTAGTGACAGGAACCTAAAATTCTCAAGAGATTTTGCATAGTAGTACATCATCACGAGAGAGTACACAATCAACAAGGTGCTCATATCTTTCAGTTAAAGTATGAAGATCCTCACCTTCCTATATACTACCTCCATTCTTATATGTATGAAGATGGTTAGTTCAATTTCCATCTAATTGGCGTCAAACAAAGAAAATCGGAGGGAGTACTAAATGAAAAGGAACATCAAGACCAAAACAAAAGGGCAATGGCATGATATTTGTATTTTCTTTGCTAGTTTAATTACTTGGCTCTTGACCTAGATAACAGGGTCATCATCAACAATTAATGGCAAACGTGGCTCCATAAGGTTGATTGTGGCATTGGGAAAGCTAGTGGATACGATTTAGGACATCCATAGACCATAGCAAAAATTTATAAGACAGCGTTTTTTAGGGAGTAGGTAGCTAATGATTGGAATAGGCCTATATATTCTAGTACATGGAATTTATGCGAAGTAGGGGATGATGTGAATCATAGACAGGATCCAATGGTCTGTGTTTGTCCTCTTATGTAGGTTTTAGGAATTTTTCAAATATGTGAGGTAGGAGTGATACTAACACAAAATCTAATTATAACCATGCATTTTTAACTCACCGTGGTATACCTAGCTTACGAAGGTAACAAGAAACATTAAAACTAACCTACTTGTTTTTTTTCTTGATCAATCATGAAATATCTACAAATGAATTTACAAATATCTGCTAAAATTTATTCGATGTGTTTTGTCCATAGATTTTCCTACAAAAAAAATGAGCGTGCAAGTCTTATACCATCTTGCATTCTTGCTTGCCTAACCTTCTTTGTCTTGAAAAGATCTACTTGGCTAACTTGAAAAGGAGTTCTTGTACTAAAAAACACGAGAAATAAAAGGGCACTGGCTTTCTAGAAGCTCTACATAATTTTCTCCACCGTCCTTTCATTTTCCCATCCCCCAACTATCACAAGACAAGTTTTTAACCTCCCTTAACCATTACATGTGACATGCCATTAGTGACAAGAACCTAAAATTCCCAAGACAATTGCACAGCACAGTACATCATCGACAGAGAATAGTCAACAAGATGCCCATATCTTTCAACAAAAGTTGCATGCATGGATTTGTTTCCCCTGGAGCCCAAAAACTGTGATGACTTTGGGGAGAATCTTGGTCACATGGGGAGCCAGGGACGCACAGGAATTCCTTGTGTGGGCACGGCACACGCAACACGATTGCTCCATGGGCCAAGGAATAAAGATCAAGTGTGTGAAATGAATGTGATGCTCTCGGGCCCTTTGTGCACGAGCTATTAAAGGATGTTATTCTTTCGGTGAGAGATGATGTGTCGATTGAGAGCGAGGTGTCTATGATAATTTTGTCAATTTTAAAATCTACCAGCTCAGTGTCTACGTACATCGATTTATAAGAGTGAGTATACATACATATTTATGGAAGTTGCATTTGTAGCGTGTAATTCATAAATAAAAAACAAAGAAAACGGCTTCGACTGAATTGGTTGCCGGATACAACCAAACAAATAAAATAAAAAAACAAGACTATTTATTTATTCATTCATTCCATATATAAAGAAAAAGATACGTGTATGCCTTTGCTGACTCAAGACACAGTATCCTGATGGACGTATTGTACACTCACTCGTACATGTTCCGGCAGGGCCAAATTTGCATCCATGATTTTACGGAAATGGCTGAACCTAAAGTGTGATCAGAAAATGATGGCATCGTATATTTGGGCTTTTTGGGATTAAAGAAAAGAAAAGAATGCGTTGGAAAGACAGGTAAGTGGTCGATGATGCTTGTTCGTGTGCTCTCGAGGGACACGTGAAAAAGAAAAGGTTGTGTAGGCACGAGTGCATTCTGTGTCAACACGTGTCGGTATCCAGCTGGAAATTCATCCGATGAGTGGTTTGTGGTTTCTAGAATCTGGTTGACGGAATACTGACGGTTATGGTGCATCAAGCAAACGTGTAAATAATACATTTACTCTGAGATTTACCCTTCCGTCCAGAAATAATAATTATATTTGACAAGAGAGAATATAAATTTTGATCAACAATTAGTTAAATTTTATTGTAAGAAAAATTAAGGACCAGACCTACTTACTATGACCAAATATGCTTGTCATTTCTGGGCGTTGGAAGTAGTAGTATTGAGTTGTTCTTAGCGTGTTTTGTTGACAGAGGTTCACCAGCTCTATTGTCGTGTCGTGTGATGATGTGCTATGCAATAATAATGCAAATGAAATGGCAAGTGAGAATCGTAGGTGCACTTCTTGGCTGAGCCAAAACAAAACCTTGGTAGGCTCAAGCTCATGATAATAATAATCGGCATGTTCGCTGGTTGGTTTCTGTGCTGATTTGGGCTGACTGGTGCTGGTTTGTTGTGAGAGAAAAACACTGTTGGCTGGCTGATTTGAGCTGGCTGAAACCATCAAGCGAACAGGCTGAATAATCAGATAAAATATGAGTGCTACAAATGCCGATCACCCGGAACTTCCGGTGCATAGATTTCTCTCTCATCTGTAATAAAAAAAAAGTGATGTGTTTGGGTCGGCCAAGAACAAAGGTGAGTGTGAAATGAATGCGATGCTCTGCCATTTGTGGGTCGTCTGGCCATGGCCCCCATGAACCAGTACATACAACAAAGACAGGACTGTACAAAGATGTCTTCCAGCGAATGGATTGCACGCATCAACGCAAGACGGCAAGAATAAAACGAAATACCATTTGGTTATCTTTCTGAAAAATATACAAGTGTATGCCTCTTCGAGTTTTCATGACAGTATGATAGCATTATATCCCTGATGGCCGTATTCTACACTCGTCCATGCTCGCCGCCTCAGAATGTACCACTGTTCCAATAACCAGAAGACGTTTTTGGAACCATCAACCATGCATCATCTCGATCCCATGTTCTAGACAACCATGAACATCGCCTGTAGGCCTGTACTGCCCGGCATGTAACCTAGCTCCGTCTCGGTTGTGCCCTCCTGTTCTTATTACTGGGATCTGGTAGACTTGAGGGAGTCAACTTCCGGAGGGAGGCGTGTAACATCATCACTGCAGAACATAGGCATAGTGCACCATGTTGCTCCTGAGAACCAGAGGAAATGACAAGGAATGGGACAGAACCTGGAGGTCACTTACATGCATAGCTCAATCCGATGGCGTACACGAGAGCAAACTGTAGGTTGCAGACGTACAGTAGTATAGCAGTAGCTGTTAAGAAACAAATCAACTAGTCATTAGTCATCACAATATGACAGGCATGAGTAATGGGATAAAACCTTAAAGCTGACTCAAGGGATAAAACCTTAAATCTGAAAATGTGCGACATTAGGGTGAAAAACCAATGGAAAAACCTAGCACTGTGTTAATTAAAAGTTTGAAGTCTCTCAAATCATGCTTTAACATAGAGCAGTTACATGGCATGAGCGGAATGTGTGGTGACGAGCATATAGTACAGAAACTTGTACACTGCACTCTATTTCCTAGCAGTAATAAAAAAAACATATACATGAAAAGAAGATATACCAAAAAAATAATAGCTGACACCAGTAACAGCCAGGTTACCAATGGCTACCATTTTCTCCTACAGAAATATTGCAAGGAGAATCTAAAGCCCGTCAGGCCAATATTTCCTACCATTTCCCTCTAAAGGCATGGTTAGCCAGAGTAACTAGCAGGTTATCCCTGGTTCCAGTTATTTCTGGTGGTATGGAACAGGTTACTGGCAAGACCCAGCCAAATGATGATGTCTGCAGGATGCTAGTGAGGGGACTCTTGGTACCCTCAAAGAAAAAAAGAGCGCTAGTGAAAAACAATCATTTAATGGAGTTCTTTGCTATCCCAAAGCAGTGGGAAAGGAGTCTATCTGCCAAGCTTTTATAGATTTCCACCCAATTCAATTCAAAAAACGGAAGAATATTCATACCATAACAGTTTCTGGAACACTGCACAAACAAAGTTACTTATACTACAGTTAAAGTTATTTAAGAAAAATACAAAAATACAAAGTTGTGAAAGAAGACTATAAAGATGAATATAATTGGCTGGAAGGAACACTAAGACACATAACCAATAGCCAGCTGGGTTGTGTTCCAGCTCAGTGCCTCAGTTCTAGTGGAATCTTGGTGGCCTAAAGGGCAACTTTATTTGATGTTCTAAAATAGAAAATGTGTTTTTTTTTTCTTTTTGGTTTGATGTCATGGGGTTTCAATAAGTAGCATAGCTTCATCTTCCTGAAGTGCCCTTAAGGCCTCAACTCGTTAGATGTATGATACACTTCACAAGAATCAATCTCTTTGTCCTTTGATTAAAAAGATTTAAGAAGGGTGGATTATATCAAAGTATCAAACAGAATAACAGATTAGTAGGGGGCATACGAGAATCTTGAATTTTTCTTAATAGTGCATAATAAATCCAAAACACAAACACAAAAGAAAAGGGAACCAAAGTATAGTTACTAATTTTTTTAAAAACTGTACTTTTCCTCCTAAGAGCACATGATCCAGATTACTTGTGAGCAGGATGATTCCTGTCTCAGGTCACACAGCTGTCTAGTGCATCTCTTAAGGGGTTGCAGCCATCATGCCGAGCTACCCCAGGTCCAGCAGAGTTAGCAGACCAACACCCCCTCTCACACAACCCACAATAAGGGACAAGAATTGGGTACAAGTTTAGATGCTAAATTTTCTAAATAGTGTGATATTTATAATTCTAAAAAAATAGTGTGATATTTTGAGATCTTTAAATAACTCATGATATTCTACTAGATAGTGAAACTAAAGGCAGGGAAAAAGAAAAAAAGAGAAGTAAAGCCTAGAAGTTGACTTAATTAGCTTGTCCTAAACACCATGCTTGTATTTAGAAACATGGAGGAGCATATCATGAACATGTTACTGAGACATAAATGGGCGTGTTACATGCACATAAATATAAATATATTCCATCTATAAGAAATTGCCACGGCAGCAAAGTGTTTACCAGTCCATTTAATGCTTATTAAGGCAGGGAGAAGAATCAGGTGGCCACTTCAATCTGCTAAGATTTCTAAATAGTGTGATATTTGAGATCTTTAAATAACTCATGACGAATTGCAAGATCGCAGTGGAACTAAATGCAGGGACAAAGCAAAAAAAGAAGTACCAAAACCTAGAAGTTGACCACAGATATGTCAGGCCTCACTCTGGCCGCTGTCCCCATTTGAAAACTATTCATTGCTTCTAGTTTCTACCATCAGCCCCTTTTCTGATTAAATATATGATGCAACATTAGATGATAATGCAATATACTGCAACACCTTGGTGGACCCTTGTTTCCCACATTGCCAAAGTTATAGATGGGGGCATTCATATAATTTCTCATCAAGCAGTGACGCTGTTTGCCCTCTTTATATTCATAATGGTATGGAAAGAAAATGTTTTGACATGTTCACTATGGCATGTACAAGATAAGCTACCTCACGATGGCAAATATAAGATTTCCCCTAATTAAATACAGGATGCCAATCAAGCAAAACAAAACTATAAGTGAAAGTAAAGCTTGTCGTATTTCCCATCTTACTTATATTGCTTATTTGCTTCTGATAAATTAAGAGAGATCAGCAGATAACTTCCACATTTTAAGCAACACATAATAATCCATAGCTAAGAGACTGCACGATTAGTAAATACATTTTCTAGTTGGTACAGAAAACATAATATACCGTTATTCATTTATACCATTCTACATGAAAATGGAACTTTAGACCTGGATATGACCCATGGAAGGAAGTAAAAAATTTCGAACAGGATATACTGCAAGGGAGTTGTAACTTGAAAAGGTTAGAGTCCTTTGGAATATTCATGTATAACAAGAATTTCTTCAAGAACATAGGGTAATACATGAATTCGTCGGAATTTTGTTATGTTCAGAGCTTTTCGATGAACTAATTGGTTGTACTGAGTGGAGAGCAAATGGTCTAAGTACATACATTTTTCTAAGCGGACAGAATTTTGTACGATAGATTACAGGTCTTCTGACCTTAAAATTGCATCAATCATGTCCTTTTTGCCCCACTTCTAGTCGTCTTAATAAATTTCATAGCAGCGTACCTTATGTCAGTGAGCTACTAATTCTTTTGCTCATATTTGCAATATTTCAGGTATTGGAATTTGCAAGGTGTTCATTTTAGATTTTACTCATTCCAATTGCAACCTAATGCCGTGCATGTAATCATCTAGTTTGATGTTGCTAGCGCCAGAATCTCAATTGTCACTTCAGAGTTCAGAGGAGAGAAAAAAAAAGATATCAATCTAAGTGTTGGGCAGGCAGGAACATCATACTCACCAATCTGTGAGGAGAGAAAGAAAAAAAAGATATCAATCTAAGTGTTGGGCAGGCAGGAACATCATACTCACCAATCTGTGCACAGTGCAGCAGAGCTTGGGCAACCCCTGGAGCCCTGGTGGTGAGGCCCCAATGGTCCCGGCAGTAGAGCACGCCCTCCCAGACGGCGAGGCTGGCCAGCATCCCCAGCAGCGCCATCGGCATCCGGTAACTGCCCACACAAATCATCATTCATCAAGGTAGCTGCTTCGAGAATCAAAGGAAGTGAAGAAATGAGATGGGATACAGTACTAAATACATACAGGCAGCACGCGAAGACGAGGATGGTGAGCGCGGCGTAGTTGCGCGCGTACCGGCGGACGTTCTCCTGGACGCGGAGCCTGGCCTGGGTGGGTGTGGGCGGCCAGGAGTAGGACGCGGCGCCGGGGGGGCCGATGAAGGCGAGCGACCAGGATGGGGTGGGCGCGGTCAGGTCGGCGGTGGAGAGGCGCGCGAAGGGGTTGAGCGCGAGGAGCGAGGCGAGGGTGCGCGCGAAGGCGAGGACGTCGGCCGCGACGCCGGAGGAGGCCGGGCCGGCGGCGGGGCTGGCGGCGGCGGAGGAGGTGGAGGTGGAGGGGGCCGAGGCTGACGACGGCCCTCCGGTGGTGGTGGAGTCGAGGAGGTCGAGGTAGCCGCTATCCCGGAGCCAGCGGTCGAGCGCGGGGTCCGGCACGCTCAGCGACAGCGGGTTCGGCTTGAACGACGACGAGGCCGCCATTGGAATGGAGATTTGCCGCCGCGATACCTCACCAGAGGAAGAGGATTAGCATGTCCCTCTGCGTGTGGGCCCAGGAGAGTCCCCACTCCCCAGTGGCCCAGTTCCCAGTCAAACCAGCTGAGTGTGAGCAGTTGCTGGCCAAACACAGTTAGAGCACCTTTTAGAAAACAGAAATTTTACGTGAATTGCACAGAAATTTCACAGCAATCAGTTACAATTCCAAAGGGGGTGTTTAAAACCAAGTTTATTCAAATGAAATTCTACAAAAACATAGGAGAAATAGTACAAAAATATGGCAGCGGGTATTTCATATATTCTCCTATAAATCCATCAATGGGGTCACATACTCACATACAAGTTATTTACACAGAAACGTTTGCATGCTTGGTACACAAAACCAAGTTTCTGTTTTCCTATAAACTTATGAAGTGCTAGTACAACGGCTTTCAAACTGATATTTTTTTTTATAATCTCAAACTGATATCTTTATGAAAACGACGACATGGAGCAGCAAAACATACAGTACAATTGCGGACCTAAGGATCATCAGCCGGTTCTGGCCTTCTGTTCTAACGCCAGCCTGGTACGGTCTCCGACCCCCTTTAGGGTCGTAATAATAATCTTCAGGGCCGCTCAAGAGGCCTCTGTTGAGGCGGCTCCGGGGTGCACCAGTTTCATTGGCACTGCTGTAGAGGTTTCTATGCAGATGGTTCAGCCGTTCCAGCTCCTTTTCTTTGGAATGCACGTCAGTGGCCAGGATTTCAGCTTGAGCCTACATGAGAGCAAAAGACAGAATCAAAGTTTGAGAAGGTAGGAGCTGCTAGCCTTCACAAGACGCAAAGGCCGAGGATATAGAACTGACTTGCTTAGCTGTCAACTGCTCGATGAGGCTGTGTAGTTGTCTCTCCAGGACCTTCTCTCTTTGTGCTGCATATGTAACAGAAGACAAGCTTAAATTCATAGATTCACATAAAAGAAGAAACAAATATGCAGCAGGCATAACTGCGCTAAAGTGTAGGATAATTGCTTTGCCTATTTATACCTTGGCAGAGCATCGCAAGATTTCTTAGAGGAGCTTTATGAATTAGAGAGAACTAACTTTGTTAAAGTTCCAAAATGAGAAACAATTTGCTATCACAAGTTCACAACACCATCTATTCATTGCCTCAAAATAGTGTCACAGAATGCAAAATTCCCTAATTCTATGATGGAGAGATCTTACTCCCTCCAAACATGAAAACCCAAATTCAACAATTGGAGTAATCTTACTCTTAGAAACATGAGGTGTAACCATGTAGGTTATTAACATCCTGGATGCCCAATTAATGTGCTCATATGGTTTACTTTGAACCAATATGATTTATAACAGGGTAATTTCAAGAGAAAATGCCTAGTTGTTCTATGCCTTCAAGACTGAGAATTTAAAAAGAAAACTTCTCCCTACCAAGTTAACCAATAGAAATTGGGTGCTGAGTGCTGTAAGTAAGCAATGATCTACTAGTATACATAGCAGCAAGGCTCAAACAAATAAAACCATTCTGTGTTTTTCCAAGATTCAGAATATACTGTATCTCTTAGCAGTTGGCTTTTTTAAATAAGGCTTTAGCAATTAAAGAGATGGCCAATAAAAAAAATTTGCTAAACCGACTCATAAAAAGTTAAATCTGTGATTAGAAAAGCATTTCATATGATGCAAAACATTGGAATTATTTATGTTATATTACTCATGGTTTGGCGTCTTTTCTCGTTCACACGTAATACAAATATAACTGGCATTATTCGCATAGGCACTTTTGGCCCTTTCACAATCACATTTTGCCAAAAAAAGAATAAGCATGGGGAATCCAACATGTAATCAATGAAAACATTGACATGCGGAAAAGTATAAAGTACCAGGAGTGGGTTTCTTTAAAGATTCTTCTTCAACCACAGACCACTCTTTCTCTAATGTTTGCACCTTGTTATCCAATAGTTCCTGTGAGGGGAGAATAATTATAAAAAAAAAAGACTCTGACGTTGCATTCAAAACACAGAGCATAAGAAGAGTCCAAAGATAACATACCAGCTCCCTTTTCTTCTCCTCCAAATCTTTAGATTTAAGATTGATTGCTGATTTAGCTTCCAGTAGAGCATTTTCAGTTGTTCCAGAGGCTGCTGTTGATGCTTTATGTTGAGCAGCCTCTTGCTCCTTCAGAGCATTTTCAAGCTGTGTCTTTAAATTATGCTCTGTTACTTCAATTTCCTGAAAATTTAACATATTCTATTAAAGTGATGTGTGGGGAGGCCCTATGCTTTGCATGGAAAAAACTATATGCAGAAAGGCAAACATAAATAGCATTTCAAAGGAAACCATTCAAGTGAAGAGTACGAGTTAATGAACATCATACATACATGGCTCAAGCATTAGAAAGCTCCACACAGGCTGATTGTGACTTCCTGATACTCATCATAGAACAGGACAACCTGGATTCCTCGTAAATGAGTTTAAAGTAATTCCTTACTGATGCAGAGACAAACTCACAATTTTGTTTTAGGGTATTCATGGCCTCTGCTGTTTTAGCCTACCCCAACTTGTTTGGGACTTAAAGGCTTTGTTGTTGTTGTTGTTGTATTCATGGCCTCTGCCTCAATGTTCAGACAAATTTATCATTCTTTCAACATTTGTGTACAACAAATTGAAGAAACAAGCAAATGAAGTAGTAGGGTGGTAAGCTTGTTTGCTCAACATTCAACAAGACATAATCAAGGGATCTATGATGCAGTTTGGCAAACAGAAACAATAACAATATCACCATGGTTTACCTATCAGAATTGGTCAACAATCTTCAACGTAAATCTTTTTCACCATTAACAAACCACATGATTGAGGAGATATCTAGTTCTTTCATATTTTAGTGTACTTCTTCTCCACGGTATCTTACATATGCTTAGAGAGTACTAACCTCACAATAGGAAAAACTGATGACACTTAAGTAACATGAAAAAAAAAACATGTATTATGCATCATGTGCTTAGTAACACCTGCTTTAGAAGAGTATTAGATAGTGGAAAAATAAGACACATAAAAAATGGAAAATGACATGAGGGTAAAACAGGGTTGTTAAATGGTATGGTGGTGTACCTCCAGATTACTCTGAAGCTGACTGGCCTCCATCTGCTTTTCCTGAATTTTCTGTTTACACTCTGATATAGCTTTCTCATAGGCTGCATTTTCTTCTTGGAGAGTTACTTCTCTTTGCTGGGTCTACACAAAGTTTAGAGGATCTGTTATATAAATCTGCACATGAATGAACGCCCAACTATCCTAGTGTGAGAAGAAACCAATTGTAACTTTCAAGTAATCGATGAGCAATACAGTTGAACTGCACCCATCCTTATAGGTGGTTAATGCACCAATAATACAATTGTTACATCAGCTGATTGATTTAGAAAATTTTCAAACTTTGCATATCGTTGACAACTACAAATGTGAATACCAACTAGTGTCCCTAGAGAAACTCAGCACCCTAACAAATATTGCCATCTCCCATTCAAAAGGATGGACATATACAAACAACATACAGGCACAGCTGTTCCTTTACATTTTCCAATGTAATACAATCTGTAGCCAACGAACCATCCAAGCACCTAACTGGATCCAGATCCACGAACTGCGCTCCTGAGCCAGATCAAATGGGGCTGCTCCAACTTAGTTTCAGTACTGCTATTCTCCCATTAATTAACGATTATTATCAAGATGACTTGTCGTCCTAAATAAGGGATGAAAAACGTCCAAGAGGAGGAACACAGAGAAAAGGAGCTAAGCCAAGGGTCGTGCACCTGCTCCTTGGTGGAGGAGTGCGCGTTGAGCTGGAGCGCGAGCGCGGCGGAGGACGCGAGGGAGTGGGAGTGGAGGTGGGGCAGGCGCTGCGCGACGTGCGGCGGGGGCACCCGGAGGCGGAGGTCGTGGATGGCGCGGCGCAGCGAGGCCGCCCGCGCGTCCAGGTCGGCGGCGCGGAGCCGCTGGGCCGGGGTCATGGCGGCCGACGCCGCGGCACGCGCGTCGTCGTCGGCCTCGTCGTCGCTGCCGCCGGCCCCGCCGACCACGTCGGCTGCCCACGCCAGGATCCCCGCCATGGGTACGGACCGGTCCTCCCTCAGGCTGGAGAGCAGCTCGGGGTTTCGACGAGCACGCGAACACGGATTCGGTTAGCACCGCCGAGGAAGGCCGCTGCAGATCGTAACTAAGATGTGAATGTGATGTGATGAGGGGCGAGGGGCGTATGAGATGGTGGTTGATGTCTCTAGTTTTTTCCCTCGAGAGATCAGAGACTAGAGAACAGAGGGTCTGCTTGGATGCTGTCCAAAATTTGCCTGGCCAAACCCGCGGCAGTCCCAAAACTTTGGCGCTGGTTTGTTTGAGAATTGGCGTGCCGAACCTTCCGGCCGAATCGGCGACGGACGCAAGACGTCCAGCGCCAATACTTTAGCTGCCTTCACCACACTCCTATTGTCCTCGTTATTTTACAGTATCACCCTTTCATCGACACAGCAGCCACCACTTCCCTCTAATTCTCTTCTTCTCCGTCGTCACTTTTCACGACCTCAGCCGCTTATCTCCTCCGTCGTCTGTGCTAGTCCCGAAGCTCCACCGGTCCATGGAATCCCCTAGTCCATCACTTGTTCATATCGCAGATTAAGAGGACATATCCTTTCATCCCTACCTTTCATAACATATCCCTTAATCTGTTGGGAAACAAGAAGCATCTTCCCTCATCTGGTGGCCTCTCATCTACGACTAATCCATCTATTCCTACTAGCAGTGTTTTCCTCCCTCAATCCTCCATCCATTTTCTAGGTATGAGTTTCTAATCTATCATCCGTTTACAGATCTACTGCAACAAAGTGCATAGAAAAACGTACCAAAACGCAATCGCTCCAGCTAGATCCATTGGTCCACTCCTGGAGGTAAAATCTTTCAAATCGAGTTCCTTTGGTCTCTCTCTGAGTCTCTGCATAGCTATAGGCTTACAGCAAGTTACTACGATTGTAGTTGTTGCTACTCAGATTCCCAACTGCATAAGCCCATTGCATATTCCTCTGTTAAGATTTCAGCATTATTTATGATGGTTAAACACTTCACCTTGCCCATTAAAAAAATCTAGATATAACTAACAATTGTTTGATGCTCTATGATGGTGGTTAGTTCAAATCACTTTAGTTTGGCTGCATATGTTAGTTTGAGTTAAACCGGCCTGTTCACTAAAGTAATATAATTTATTGGCTACTATACATACCAAGTACTACTTCATTTGCCATCTATGCTTGTGCACATCAAAAGTTATTTTAATTTACTTGATGCTGATACATGCTTTGCATTTTATTTTTCATTTTTTGTTCCTACACGCGCTACACCTTGATTGGCAATATTCATAAAAAATTCCTCTGTTGCTGTATGTCGAGGCAAAAGGCCCTAGCTTTTCTTGTTCTATTGCTGGCCTTGTGGTGGAGGAACAAAAATAATAAGAGGAGTACAGCCAAACGCATAAAGTATGCTCCATTGGCGCAGATGGATATATATGGCGTAGTAGTGAGCTAGTTAGGTTGTTTGACACCTGGGACAGAATATGTATGCGTGCGCTCAGGATGTCCCGGCCTGTATTCTACAAGCTTTGTGCTCGACTTAGGGAGAGGGGGCTAATAGTTGACACACTTCATGTTTCAGTAGAGGAGCAGCTGGCAATGTTTTTGAAGATTGTTGGGCAATACCACACACATTCATCTGTAGCAATAGCAATGTGGAGATGGGGATGGACAGTGAGTACGCACTTTAATGCCGTCCTGCGTGCCATTGTCAAGCTAACTCCTGAGCTAATTTATGTGAGATCTATATTCACGCACCCAAAGATTACTGAGAGTCCTAATAGATTCTATCCACCTCATAGACCCAGGTTTTTATCGATTATATCAAAGAGAACAAGTTGCCAGCAGATAAAGCGGAGGCTATCCGAGTTGTTCACAGAAGCAAGAACTACGTCCTAGTAGGGGACAAGCTGTACAGAAGAGCCGCATCATCAGGAGTACTCCTAAAATGTGTCTCGTTTGAAAAAGGCAAAGAGATCTTAGACAAAATACACTTAGGTTGCTGTGAAAATCATGCCGCTTCAAGAACACTAGTCGGCAAAGCATTCCGCACCGGATTCTACTGGCCAACCGCTTTGAAAGACACAGAAGAACTCATCAAAAAATGCAAAGGTTGTCAAATGTTCGCAAGACAAGCTCATGTATCAGCTCACAATCTTATCTGCATCCCTCCCGCTTGGCCTTTCTTCTATTGAGGGCTAGATCAAGTAGGACCTCTCAAGAAAGCAAATGGCGGTTTCGAGTATATCTTTGTAGCAATTGACAAGTTCACCAAGTGGATTGAATACAAACCACTCACAAAATACAGCGCAGCCAAAGCAGTCGAGTTCATCCAAGACATTATGCACCGCTTCGGCATGCCCAATCGAATCATCATAGATTTGGGTTCCCCCTTCACAGCTACAGAATTCTAAAGTTGGGCACAGGATTACGGCTTCGGCATAGATTACGCATCAGTCGCACATCCAGAAGCCAACGGACAGGTAGAAAGGGCTAACGGACTCATACTAGCCGGATTAAAACCAAGATTGTATGAAGAACTAGTGAACTATGGATCCAAATGGATTAAAGAATTACCCAAAGTAGTATGGGGGCTACGAACTCAAATAAGCAGAGCCACCGGATACTCACCTTTCTTCCTAGTTTACGGATTAGAAGCCGTACTGCCTGCCGACTTGATCTGGACGTCACCAAGGATAGAACAATAAAACAAAGGAGAAGCAGAACACACACAAAGATTAGAACTCGACAATACAGAAGAAGTCAGAGTAAATGCTATCCTTCAATCAGCAAGATACCTCCAAGGTTTAAGACGCTACTACAATAAGAATACCCAGCATCGATCACTCCAAATCGGAGACCTAGTACTAAGAAGAATACAAAACACTGATGGACACCATAAACTACTCAGTCCATGGGAAGGTCCTTTTATTGTCACAAAAGTCACCGGACCAGGCACGTACAAGTTTATAACTGAAGATGGAAAAGAAGTCAACAATACATGGCACATCAGCCAACTAAGAAGATTCTACGCATGAAAACAACTCAAGGAAGAATATATATACAAGCCACAAGAGATCAACGTTCATGATCAATAAAGACGGTGTTCCTCGACAACATGTCTTATTATGGCTTTCCCAAAGTTGTTTTCACTAAGCATATCAATGTTTATGATCAATAAAGATGGTGTTCCTCGACAACATATGTCTTATTATGACTTTCCCCCAGTTGTTTTCACTGAGCACCGATGAGGGTAGCTAATAAGCTAACACCCGAACAAAAAAGCAAAATGGCTGAAATTATGCCTGAGCATACCGGCCGAGAGCAAAAGAGCTGAAAAGATGCTTGAGCCTGCCAATGAGGGTAGCTAATAAGCTAACACCCGAACCAAAAAGCAAAATGGTTGAAATTATGCCTGAGCATACCGGTCGAGAGCAAAAGAGCTAAAAATGTTTGAGCCCGCCGATGAGGGTAGCTAATAAGCTAACACCCGAACCAAAAAGCAAAATGGCTGAAATTATGTCTGAGCATACCGGACGAGAGCAAAAGAGCTGAAAAAATGCTTGAGCCCGCCGATGAGGGTAGCTAATAAGCTAACACCCAAACCAAAAAGCAAAATGACTGAAATTATGCCTGAGCATACCGGCCGAGAGCAAAAGAGCTGAAAAGATGCTTGAGCCCGCCGATGAGGGTAGCTAATAAGCTAACACCCGAACCAAAAAGCAAAATGGCTAAAATTATGCCTGAGCCTACCAGCCGAGAGCAAAAAAAGCTGAAAAAATGCTTGAGCCCGCCGATGAGGGTAGCTGATAAGCTAACACCCGAATCAAAGAGCAAAATGGCAAAAATTATGCCTGAGCCTACCGACCAAGAGCAAAAAAGCTGAAAAGATGCTTGAGCCCGCCGATGGGGGTAGCTCATAAGCTAACACCGAACCGATCATGAGTTGTTTTCACAACCAGGGAAAGAGCCAGATGCTGGCCACACCCTGAGTTAAGCAAAAAGCTAAAAACATGCTTGAGCTCACTGGACGAAAGCAAAGAAACTGAAGATGTTTGAGATCACCGGTCCTAAGTCTTTTCTATACTGACAAGAACAAAAAGGCAAAAATCTACATACCCCGAGTTGTTTACATGGCGCAGATAAAAGCCAAATAAGCACTCGACAAGTCAAGGCTCAGATAAAACCATACAAACGCTCGACCTATCAAGGAATTATCCTACAATGGATGAAGGAACAAGACCACTCTAAACTACGGATGTGCGCCATGCCCAAGAAACGAATACTCAGAAAAAATTCTGATCACTTGGACAACTCATTTGAAGAATAAACAAGGCGAAGTCATCCAGGCAAAGAAGACATCAACAAAAAATAAGGAATCTTCATTCAAAAAGAAGTATAATATCCCATTATAGAGGCTGGAGTATAAAGTTCAATTACATCAAGCATCGTCATCAGGAGAAGAAATATCAATATCAAGATTATCCACAATCCTCCTGGCTAAATCTTCGACCTCAGGCTCCACCTTTTTAATGGCATCTAGATATTCTTGACTCTTGGCTTCCTCTGCAATCTTGGACAAAGGCACCTCCGGAGCAAGAACCCGGACCTAGGCAAGAATATTTCTGGTACATAGTTGGGCGCACCTCTTCACGAACTCCTGGAAACGGGTCAAAACTTGAGGAATAAACTGAGCCCAAGATTGACCATTAACTGTTGGAGTTCAGAGAAGATCGGCTACTGACCGAAATGATTTCCACAAAGCATTCTAGTTCTCAGTAGTCGTCGCCAATTTGCCAGTCAAGACTTCAACAGTTTTTTGAACCTGCACAAGATCTCTGTCAGCTCCACGTCTAATCAACTTGGCAAGCACAGGTTCTTCTTCAGCATGAGTAATTACCTCCTCAGCCCTATTGTGACTATTGTGAACAAGTATCTTCATTTCCTCAATACCCTCCGAGAGCTTCTGCTTTTCAACTCAGAGAGCTAGACCAGGCACCAAAAAACAAGTCAGCAGAAAGAGAAATTTGAATACAAAAGCAAACAAAAAGAACCTACGATACCATTGTACTCATTCTTCATGGCCTCCACATTCTTCAAGGCCTCTTGGACAATAGCATCCCTCCACTTTTCTGCCTCAACCACCTGGGCACGGAGAGCCTGTTCCTCTCTTTGGTGCGTTTGATGCTCGATCTCCATCTCAGCCCGACAGAGGTCAAGCTCTGTTTTTAGGACACTAACCTCAGAAGACAACTTTTTCTCGGTTTTAGACGAGAAAAAGAAGTCGGTATGATCCCGAGAAAAAAGATTGAACAAAGAGAGAGAGAGAGAAAAACAAGACATAAGAACAGAAGAAAGACGAACATCCAAAGAAAGAACTTCAAAAAAACTTACCTGGAGTTTTTCCCCAAAAGAAGTCGCAAAGGTTCCCCAGGCAGCGGTTGGCTCTGACAACCGATGAGTGGCATCAAATTGTTGCACCACATCATCATCCAAACGCTGACCACCAGTAGCAAGAGGAGCAAAGGGAGAAGCCAGCCGATGCAAAGAAGGCAAGACCAGGATCGTATCCTGGGAAGCCCCGGCTACCTCCTCAGATGGACCCACCGCCATGGCCAGGGTCACCCTCGGAGTCAGCAAATCCGCAGCAACGTGATCACCAGGGAACCCTATCTCCCTCACAGCCACTTCACCGACTGTACATTCCGGGTCCTGAGACTCAGTACATAGGGGCGCACCAGAAGACTGACAAGAGGTCGACTGAGGGTTAAGGGAAGGCGAGGGTCTGCAAGATGATAAGGAAACTCGACGATAAGAATATGAATCAAAAAAGAGGAAAACAGAAGCAAAGAAACATAACCAGGATTCACTCACTTAGCTATCTTTTTCTTCATAAAACCCCCAAGACCAACAGAAGACCTTAGAGGGGGAACTATAGCAGCAAAAATATCACCACCACTATGCGATAGGAGTGGCGTGGTCGGTACCGAAGCCCCAGAAGAACTCGAGCTCGACGACCGCTTACTACAAGAGAACAAGGCCAGAGTTAGAACAAAAAGAGGTGTTCAACAACAGAAAAACAAGAAAACAACTCACCGACGCATGACAAGGGCCGCATCATCATCCTCATCTACCTCACTCTCAAACAAGCCAACCACAGCGCCATCTAAAAAAGGAGAAAAGTACTCAGTTAAAGGCACAAACAAACAACAAAAAGACAAAATGTATTAATATGCTCACCTAGGAGCACGTTACCTATAACTTGAGTACCTGGACGAGTACTCGACTGGCGAGACTTCTTGGTACCAGACAAACCAGAAGAAGAACAATCCGCTCGCCCCCTTTTTCCGACACTATGAGGAGCTTGAGGAACTGGACGAGGAACATACTCAAGATATGCATCAAGAACTACAGAAGAAACACCAGGAAATATCGTGGTGGTTTGAAACTTACTGGTTAAAGATGCCCCAGCAAGACTCTCCCTAGTCTCCACCACGGCAGGGCGGTCATCAAGGGGGATTGGATCATCGAAGTTACGCCCCAATTCCTATAAAAGTGTAAAACAACCAGACGAGAAAGATTAAGCAAAAAGTGGAGACACCAAAGAAAATACAAAAAGTACCCGCATAAGAAAAAACAACTCACAGCAGGAGATGGGTTGTCAGCACAATACTCAGGGACAGCATACGAGATGACGCTTACTCCTTTCAACATCTTCTGAAGGCGCTCGAGCACCTCCTCATCAGTCAACTCAAGGGTAGGAACCATACGAGAAGGGTCCTCCGCCCCAGAGTACTCAAAACCATAATTCTCTCGCTCCTTCAGAGGTTGAACACGGCGGCGAAGAAAACTAGAAACGATCCCGAAGCCAGTCAAGCCTTGCTATTTTAGAGTACATATCCTCTCAAGAAACGGCTTGATCGCCTGGAGCTCATCCATCGTCAGGAGATTTTTGTCCCATCGGTCATTAACCACGGGACCAGAACCAGAATGAACAGCAAGAGGAGGAATCATATTGACGACATAAAACCAGTCGGCACGCCAATTCCTCACAGAATCAACTAAGTCATAATCAAAAAATTTACTCTTACAACCCTAACAAAACTGAATCCCGCAGCCACCAAGAACATGGGTGTCATCGCTGCAGGGTTGAGGCTTTAGATGGAAGAAATAACGAAAGAGAGAAAGAGAAAGAGGAATTCCAAGGAAAGTTTCACAAAGATGAACAAAAACAGAAAAATGAAGGACAGCATTGGGAGTGAGATGGTTCAAGCTAATCCCAAAATAACTGAGAAATCGATGAAGAAAAGCCAAAGCAGGAAGGCAGAGTCCAGCACAGATAAAGGAGACAAAAAGAACAATCTCATTAGGGCCTGGAGTTGGGACCCGATGCTCGCCTGGAGCTTTCCAATCAACAAACTCCTTGCCCTAGATCAGACCATCACTAACAAGCTCGCGCAACTGATCCTCAGTCGTAGTCGAAGCTGACCAGATCTTCTGAGCAGCCCTCATGGCCATGAATTCTTGATTTTTAATCATAGAAAGCGATGCCTCCTCGTCTACAAAGGTTTCCTAGGACTTGCTCGCTGATTTCTTCCTACCCATATACTAGCGAAAGCAATAAAGCACTAAGAAAAGATGATGCCCAGACGGCGGCGCTCAGATGACGACGACAATGGTGACGGTGGAGTTTTGAAGACTAGGGTTTCAAGGCAAAAGCAGGGCAGCAAAGAAAGAGAAGAAGAAAGGCCTTTAAATAGATTCTTACAGTAATAAAAATGCGGCCCACCAGGCCCATTTAAACATGGCATGGGAATGCAACGATCCATTTCCCAACACAACACAGCTGAAATGATGGACGGCACACTTCTACACAAAGGTACAGTTCAACGGGCAGATTTCAGACTTATCCATCCAGCACCACGACGGAGTTATCATATTGCTACAAAAAGAACTCATCAACCATGAAGCAATGAAGGGTCACCTCACAAGGAACACAATAACTCGGTTCTTATAGAAAGAACTCGGGAATCTCATAAACAACCAGGACATCAGCAGAAAAAAGAATGACAACTCAGAAGACAAGATTCTTTCCATTATAAATGGCTTCAAAAATTACAAGATTACACATCTTACAAGACCCAACGAACTCGGTACTACGACGAGCAAGGTAGCAAAAAGGAACCTGGACACAACTAGGCTTTGGAACGACTACGTGTTCCAAATTACTACTCGGTAGAACAAACCGCACTCAGCTACACTGTTTTCTTCAAAGAATAAACACAGTACATCCAAGGCGAAAGTCAGCAGCATGGCAGGACAACATGGACCAGGAAAGGCCTGCATGCATCTGTCTACCCAAGTCCGATGTAATGCCAGATCAGGCGTTGATCTGCACCGGACAGTCGCAGGGCAGGCAAGGGGGATCTACTCAGAACTGCTAGATGAAGGATCGTATCCCACATCACAAGACTTCCTCCAACTACCACCACGTACTTCCTGGTACAATGCCGCTATAAGATTAGTCTACCTCTAATCCCTATCACAATACTCCCTCCAGCTATGATAAGATATACAAGAACTACAAAATATGCCCAGGGTTGCTCTACTTCAGAAACTATCATATTCATGACTACGGAGATTTCAGACCACACAACAAAATGCTCGATGAATCAAAACAGCACACCAGGAGGGTATTTATAGACCAAAGAAGCGGTGCACATGGACCGGGAGCACCAACGGAACAAACCTAACAAAGGACACAATAAAAAGATAGAATTCAATGAAAGAGTACTCAGGCGTGAAGGAACAGTACTCAAAAATAAGCATATTCGGAAGAATATACCAACACTGTACAACTCGTGAATAAACAGCATTTACACTCAACCACCACCATACAACTACATCTGACAATAGTAGACTACCAGAGAATATGCCAAGATCCAGTTATTTTTGAATAAAAAAACCCAGATATATGCTCGGGGGCAGCAACAGGAGAGGTTTTTAGTTCTTTGAACAACTCAGATTCAAGACCCTCCAACTCTTTGTTCCAAATAACAAGAGGCTCGGGGGCTACACTCAGTGAGTGCACTTTTTCTTCAAAAAAAAGAGCGCACATCACTCAGAAGAATTCTTCAAGACAGGAGTTTTCAAAAAACATAAGATTCAAGACCCTCTAACTTTTTGTTCAAAATAGCAAGAGGCTCAGGGGCTACACTCAGTGAGTGTACTTTTTTCGAAGAAAAAGTGCACGTCACCAAGAAGACTTCTTCAAGACAGACCACTTCAAGGCCTCAAGACAAAAAGAACACGGACCGAGCTATATCCGAGTTCTTTTTGAAAAAGAACCCGGGTATATGCTCGGGAGTCTTTCGACGAAGAATCAGAGCAATTTCAAGACAAGACCCTCTAGCTCCTTGTTCCAAATAGCAAGAGGCTCGGGGGCTACACCCAGATGAGAGTACTTTTTTCTTCAAAAAACCACACACCACTCGAAGATCCCAAGAAGCGCTACATGGTTTCACTCAAGAAAGCACTCGAGCGACGCTTGTTCCTGCTTGGCAAGACCTGGAGGAACAAGACAAGGCTTCTAGAGTTCAACCATAAAGTGCTCGGGGGCTTGTCGATGTGGGACCCACGGGATACACCGCAAGGAAGAGAGAAGATCTAGTTTGATTAGGATTTCTCCCATGTAATCCTAGTAGTAATACTATTATGTAATCCTATTAGGAACTCTCATGGTAAACCGACTAGGATTCTGGCCTCCTGACTATATAAAGGAGAGTGGAGTTCCAGGAGAAGAGAGTTAGAGACAACACTTTACAATTAATCCAACGCAAAGGCTAACGCCGACTGGACGTAGGGCTATTACTCGATCACGGTCGAGGGTCCGAACCAGGATAAATCGACTGTCTCTTGCGTTTACCGTCGAGTTCTGCATACGCTGAAGCCCGAACAAACTATCCCGGATACCCTCGTGGTAGGCTATCGGTGGTGAAACATCGACACGATTCTAATGGCAATAAGTTACAAAGATAATTTATCTCTGGCTCTCCTACAGCAACATCAAGTCCACCACTGCACCATAATGTTATTTCCTCTTCTAAAACTGTGAAGGTAGCAATTGGATGCTTTGCTTTGTATTATGCAGTTTTTAAGTGCGGGAGCTAATAGATGGATTTTCTTCCTCTATTGAACTGAAGGTATGGTTCTACAGGTTATAAGGAAAAAATTTATAGATTACTATTGAACTGAAGGTATTCGCACCATTCCTTTCTTGCATCTCTTGCTGCTTTGTCTTTGCCTAATTCTCAAATACATATCAATACCACAGCTACTTCTTAGTGTCTTACTGCTTGCAGTTATAGGCTTTTGAAGAAAATTAGGTGTAGCCTACCATGGTGACCTACTGCCTTGACAACTCTTCTGAAGAATTATTGCGGGACGACAACCAGCTACGCCTAAAAGGATAAATGGTGAGACTGTACTCAACTCTAGCACTTCCATTGTGTGATTCAATTGTGCCCCTAATGCTCAAACGTGGTGTGGAGAATTTTAATTCTTTTGTAGTTCAGTGTGCCATGCTGGAACAAAATTGTGAGATAAGTTCTCGGATTAATTCTAAAACTAGACACAAATTGTAGTGTACAGTACCGTGTGAAAGGTCATAATGGCTAGAGAGGGGTGAATAGCCTATTAAAAATTTCTACAACAACACTTAGCAAAACGGTTAGATAAATATGAGACAAAGCGAGTGTTGCGCTAGCCTACTAAAAATGCAAGTCACCTACCACAATTCTAGTTTTATATAATCTTTATCCACACAATGGCTATGTCACTACACTAAGTTAATGTGCTCTCAAATGCTAACTAAAGAGCAACACTAACCAAACTAACAAGCTCTCACGACTAGCTACACTAAAGAGCTTAACAACTAGTTTGCGGTAATATAAAGAGAGAGTGAGCAAGATGATTATACCGCCAAGTCAAGGAATGAATTAATCAATCACAAGAATGAATACCAATGAAGACTAATCACCTCAGAATCAAATGATGACACAATTATTTTTTTACCGAGGTTCACTTGCTTGCCGGCAAGCTAGTCCTCGTTGTGGCGATTCACTCACTTGGAGGTTCACGCGCTAATTGGCATCACACGCCAAACCCTCAATAGGGTGCCGCACAACCAACACAAGATGAGGATCACACAAACTACGAGCAATTTACTAGAGTACATTTTGGCTCTCCACCGGGAAAAGGTCAAGAACCCCTTACAATCACCACGATCGGAGCCAGAGACAATCACCAACCTCCGCTCGACGATCCACGCTGTTCCAAGTCGTTTAGGTGGCGGCAACCACCAAGAGTAATAAGCGAATCCCGCAGTGAAACACAAACACCAAGTGCCTCTAGATGCAAACACTCAAGCAATGCACTTGGATTCACTCTCAATCTCATAAAGATGATGAATCAATGATGGAGATGAGTGGGAGGCTTTGGCTAATGTCAATGCAAATGGTCAAGAGAGTGAGCTTGAGCCAGCCATGGGGTTTAAATAGAAGCCCCTACGAAATAGACCCGTTGGCTCCTCAGCCCACTAAAAACAGGGCGACCGGACGCACCGGTCGGTTTGATAGGACGCAGGACCTCAACATCCGGTCGCGCGATGCACGCCACGTGTCCCCTGCTTCAAATACTGATCGCCCGATCTCAACGATCAACAGTACATTTTAGTTGTGACCGGACACACTACAGTGTTGGACCGGACATAGGACCCCAGCGTCTGGTCACTTCCAGTAAGGTTCCACTAACGACCGGACACATCCGGTCACTTCCAGTAAGCTTTTAGAGGTGGAAATTCGCGACCGAACGTGTCCGGTCATGTCCGACCGGACTCGCCCAGCGTTCGGTCACTCACCGTCTTCTTTGTGCGCCGCCACCTCAGCAGGACCGGATGTTGAACACTGTTTAGCCAGAGTCCGGTCGCCTGTGTCCGGTCAAGAGACCGAGGATGGCCTTCACTGTGCGCCACTGATAGGATGCAGGACCCTAGCGTCCGGTCACTGCATGACCAGCGTCCGGTCTATTCTATACTGAGCGCCGGTGGCACCGTCGGACAATCTGCCGATGAAATTTCGAACCCTTGCTCCCAAGTGCTAAACACAATGTGTATCACCTTTGTGTATGCGTGTTAGCATATTTTCACAAACATTTTTAAGGGTGTTAGTACTACACTAGATCCTAAATGCATATGCAATGAGTTAGAGCATCTAGTGGCACTTTGATAACTGTATTTCGATACGAGTTTCATACTCTCTAAGTGTCTCGATCACTAAACCAAAAAGCTCCTATCAATTTCACCTTTGCCTTGAGCTTTTTGTTTTTCTTTCTTCTTTTCCAAGTCCAAGCATTTGATCATCACCATGGCATCACCATCATCAAGTCATGATCTTCATTTGCTTCACCACTTGGAGTAGTGCTACCTATCTCATAATCACTTTGATAAACTAGGTTAGCACTTCGGGTTTCATCAATTCACCAAAATCAAACTAGAGCTTTCACCATGTCGAGGCTACTATTGCATTTCCATGACGCGTGTATATGCCTTCCACGTAGTGCTTTTGATTTTGCAGGTAACACCCATTAGGGTGCTGTTAGCTTCCATGATAATTGAAAGAATATCTTTTGAGCAATGACATATGAGAATATATAGTCATGATTATCACTCTTTTGTATCTTTTTACCCTCATTTAAAATCAGCCATTGGCATATGTTAAGATGATTGATCAGTCTTTTATGATATTTTTATTCCGTTTTTATTGAGCTGAGGCATTTGGCAGATGGAGTGATATGGACCATTACATATATATGGTCCTTTTTGGCATTCTTAGTGAACTGAGTCACTTTTGTATATGCAATGATGGCCTACTTCACCCTGCCAACAATCCAATCCACTTTCCTGCACTCAAATTTGCATCACTCAAAAATGCTATTTTGGGGCATAGCTATATACTACTATACGATGTTTAGCTTTGGTTTGTTTTTTAGAAGGCTTAGATATGCTAATTCATTCATCATACAAATTTGATTCCTACATAATATTTCACACTTCAGTTCTCTTCCAGATTTTAGTGCTCTGTCCATGCCGAAACTGCTATTTTCCCCTGATGCTCAGTGCAGCTGATGTCTTTTTTTTAGTATTGCATGTGATGAAAAATGAGCTCTCATGTAACTTGGGAATATATACTGATGATCTTCACAGGTTTGAGGCTGTTATGTCTTTTTCAGTTGTTGCTTCACGCAATGTAGTCATCAGATAGTTTCAGGGTATGTCTCCGATGTACACAAATTGGATTAGGATTCTCTTTCATGCACACCTTCAGCCATTTTAATTCTTATGGCAGGCCATTTACTCATCTGATATTTTATATTTAACCTACATTTATGATCTAAATTTAGAAGGACGGGCCTAGTGCAAGTGGTAGAGTCTTACTGCCTGTGACCAGAAGGTCCCGGGTTCGAGTCGCGGTCTCCTCGCATTGCACAGGCGAGGATAAGGCTTGCCACTAACACCCTTCTCTAGACCTCGCACAGAGCAGGAGCTCTCTGCACTGGGTACGTCCTTTTTTATGATATGAATTTAAATATTTGCCATGTATGAACTGAGCTGGAGCACTGTTCTTATAGCAGGCCATTTACATGTATGGACTGACCTAACACAACATAACCGAGCATTTTCTTAATAATCAGATATTTGTCAAGATGTAACTAATGTATAATAATTAATGGAAATATGTTCACTACTCTTTGCGGCCCTGATTTCCCCCCTTTTTTATCATAAACTTTGTAAT
Source organism: Miscanthus floridulus (assembly GCF_019320115.1). Lineage (NCBI taxonomy): Eukaryota > Viridiplantae > Streptophyta > Magnoliopsida > Poales > Poaceae > Miscanthus > Miscanthus floridulus. The sequence goes on from NC_089587.1 coordinate 6,843,804, forward strand.
CACTAATGTTTTGCTAACTTATTCTAACTATCTGTGCTGTGAAGAAAAAGGTTAGCCCCTGTGTCTACAGATTCAATATGTTGTCTTCTACATCTTTTCCTGCTATCATAAATGATGAGGACGGTAGAATCGGCCAAACTGCATGATAAGCTTATACAATGCACTCTTACATATTTGGGTTCGTATATTTGCAAGTGAACCAATTCTGTCCTATGGGCCTGTAATGGTCCATTTGTTCCACAAACACTCTAGATAATTGCATCATTCCCTTTTATACTGCTAAGACTTGAGCAGCCAATGTACAATAAGCTACTTTCCTTGGCCTTTTACCACTAAGCAGTTGTTATAGACATCATTACTTCTTGCAACCATATATATTCATCGATTACTCCATGATTTAAAAAGGAAATTACGTCCATAGGTGCTATTTTGTAATAGTTATAAGTACAGGCACATGCCTTCGTTTTTTTCATACTATGTATTATCTCGGATTTCAATGGAATGAGCGTGTATTCTGACCAAGACTTGAGTAGATGCATGCTATGTTTATTTGTGCAATACCTCTCTATTATTTCCTATTAATGTAGCATTGCTTCTGTTCTGTATTTCCCATATGGTCATTACTGAAATTTTTTTAGATGCTTCTAAATATACCATCTGATCTTCTAATCCTGTGGTTGGAGGACAAGATCACCATGGCTGTTAGTCACAGCCTGAAGCCGCTTGCTAGTTATTCTCTACGGTTCATCGCAGACCCCACTCATGTGGGAGCCTCCGGCACTGGGTCTGCCCTTTTTTTCATCGCAGCGACTTCGTCCCATCTGGTAATTGTGATATGCGCAGCCTGTCATACAACCTCTGTTTTTTTATACATAGAAATGAGTTATTACACTGTTTACAACATCAGTAGAATGATTAGGTTTAACTATTTTTGGAGTTCAGTTGAGGTAGTCCGTATAGAATGACAATGCACAAAGTTTCCTCAGAAAATGAAGGTTCATAATTTTGGAATGAAGCTACATAAAATTCTAATTTTTATTTATACATGAATGCTATATACATCAACTATCCAGGAGAATATAATAGGCGGCACTGGTGAACTGGTTTCTTGAACCACCATAGTGGTTGGTGGCTTCTATTCATGCACATTGTATTACGATTCGTTTCTGAACATCAGCTTTGTTATTTTCTCGGAATATCACATTTTGCTTGGATTCAGCTCGATGTGTTGTTCGCGTCCAGCTACCAAGCATGCGAATTTCATGAAATGGCCGCGATGGCCTTTCCTATTTTTTGGGTTTGTTTAACCTCCGGGATGAATGCTAGGCATCTCTTATTTCTTTTCCTTTTCTTTCTCCTTACTGTTCCAGCGGCTATGGATATTGGTTCATTGATTTACATTGGTGTTATCCTTTTCAGAAGAAAAAATGCATTGTTTGCTGCACCTTTCTTCCAACTAACCCTTTGTTCCTTCCCACACATTTATACAGCAATAAAAATTAATATGTGATCTACGTGCAACTACAGGTTGGAAACGGAATCACCAACCGTGAAACCAATCCGATGGACTTGGGCAGACAAACCAAACACTTACCAAGTGCGACAACAGCACCAACCAACTCAGCAGAATCATCCCACAGATGCCGCTGAACTCAATACCTTCCACGACTTCGTCGATCTAGGTAATACCGTTTTCAATACTAATGAGACCTATGGATGAAGACATAGGAGATTTCCTGTTATTATCCTCAAGAGTACACAAGCAATCTAAGATTTAGTTGGGTCACGGATTCCTGATGGGATGTTTTCTGAAGGGTGGGTGGATAATGTTCTTTCCCGTCCCAAGAAAAGGGAAACGGTTCATTTAATGTGTGCCTTGTTTGCAATTCTAAACATTAAAACATATATGAATCACTGCTAGATAATTCTAGATTTCCGGCAGGAATTAGGAAATGATAAACTTTTAATTCCATTTGTTATGTTACGCCTTCCTATATTTCACATGTTTGCTAGGTGCAGCTTGTTAAAAGTGAATGTAAATGAACAAGATTTGGGAGAACTGTTTCTTTCATTGATCTCTGAAATATATTTATACAAGTGAAGGGGTGTCACGAAGGGACACGACTGTTCTCCAAAGGACATGCCCTTTGGAGTAAAACTAACTGTCTAATCCTATCCACTAATCTTGTAATTGATGGATGAGATCACTTCATGAATAGGTGTCTGTTCATGGCGTCGTTGATGAGATCACCGAAGGGGTGTCTATTGAGAGACACCGTTTCGTAACACTCCCCCTTGATCGAATCTTCCTTGAGATCAATGTAGCTGTAAGCTAAAATTCCTCGAAAAAACCCTATGGGAAAAATCTGAGGAATATATGATATGCCATAAAAACTCCTTTAAACCTTATTGGAAAATAAGGAGAAAATAGCATATTTATTTGTGATTTAAGTAAACCACTATGTCATTGGTATCCCATTAAAAACCCCAATGGGGAAAAATATTGGAGATACGACATAAAGATAACTCCTCTAAAAACCTTTTCAGGAAAAATATGAGGAGCAATATAAAGTGATATGTCGCTAAAACTCCTGTAAAAACCCAGTGGGAAAATTAGGAGAAAATATGACGACATATTATTGGTATTGCCTCTTGGATAACTCACATGAAAAACCTTCTCAGGGAAAAACCATGAATGAGTTGTGAGGGCAATATGTGTCTTTGATATTTCCCACAAAAACCCCGGTGGGGAAAATAGAAAATATGACACATGCTTATGTTAATATTACCTCATTAAAAACTTTGACAAGAAACCTTATAAGTAAAACTTGTGAAAGAAAAGAGTATAATATGATGCTGGTACAGGTCAACATTTAGGAGATGTCTCCCCCTGATTCTGGCAAATCTCGAAGTCGCCGCATACCAATTCCATGTACCAATTTTTGAAACATAGAAGTTGGTAAGGACTTAGTAAATAGGTCATCGAGATTATCACATGACTGGATTTACAAGATGTTTATTTCCCCGCTTTTTTGTAACTTATGGGGATAAAATAGCTTAGGGGCAATGTCCTTAGCGACATTACTCTTTATGTAACCTGTTTGCATCTATGTAACATAAGCGAAATTATCTTCATAGATAATTGTAGGTGATTTAATCGAACCAATATCACATGCCGGTTGTATGTGGTTAATCATTCTGCGAAGTCATACACATTCATGTGATGCCTCGTATAGAGCAATAATTTCAGAATGATTAGTAGAGGTCGCCGTTAGAGTCTGTTTAGAAGACTTCATGAAATAGCTGTACCTCCATGTAAGAATACAAATCCAGTTTCGGATGGAGATCAGATAAGTAACCAGCATCCGTGTATCCAATCATATTGGGATCATGATTTCTCTTAAAGAATAAATCAAGATCTTTTGTGCCATTAAGATATCTGAGGATATGCTTCGCTCCCGTCTAATGACGGTGAGTTGGATTTGCACTATGTCTAACTAGTATGTTCACTGTAAATGCGATATCAGGCCTGGTGCAATTTGCAAGATACATAAGTGCTCCAATGACACTAAGATATGGAACCTCGGTCCCAATATCTTTTCTCTAAAATCTCGTGGTCTAAATGGATCTTTCTCTATTTCTAAAGAACGAACAACCATCGAGATTTTGTTATGATATGATTTGTCTATATTGAATTTCTTTAATATTTTCTGGATATAGGCTGATTGATGCACTAAAATCTCTGAAGGACGGTGCTCAAGTTGTAAGCCTAGGCAATATTTGGTCTTACCCAAATCCTCCATCTCGAATCCACATGATGGAAATTGTATCTCAAATGATTCCATAATTATTTCTGTATCATGATGATATCAAAATAACCAATATACGCAATCATGCTTAATTATACACAATGTATGTTGCGATTTGTATTTGGATTCAGAATATGAAGTCCATTGGGACTTATACGTCCGAATCTATCAAATTCATTTGATCCGCCAATTATTGAATTTGGAAAACTTTATTTTCACACATACCATGGGGTATACTATGCTGGGTCTCTGCGTGAAACCATATGCTACAAGCTCTCATTGTTCACCACCTTGCTTCTGAAAAGAAACTCTATGAGGGAAGATATTACTGTGGTAATACTTCTCATCATTGAACAAGAGCAATCTCCTTAATTGCCACCTTTTAGTTTGACCAAATTTGAGTGTGAAGACACTCTGCCTAGGATTTTTGGTCTGGATCTAGTAAGGTAAAAAAGGCAATCTTTGAGGAGTATATGCCGCGACAATTTGTAGTCTTTAAATGATTGATTCGGTTCTTGAAATCAATATAGCATGTGAAAATGTTAACCCTTTTGGACTCCGAGTCATTTTCCATATGGAGTCAGGGTGTTCCAATGTCCCAGGATCAGAGTTTGGGTGCACCGTTGATCCGGGTGGATTTTGATCCAGGTTTTGGATGCTCATCCATTTTGGGTGTCTACCAACTTGAGGTTGGCTTAGATTTACTGATTTGGAGGATGTTGTCCTCGGTATCCTCGCACGCTTACTTGGAGCATTATCCTTAGGAGCGGCCGTACTTCTCCCCCTCTTTTTTGGAAGTGGGAGATTGAATGGTTTTAATTGGTACCTCCATTCTTTCGGGCGCATTATAAGTAGGATAAGAGGATTTTGTGACACCCTTATTATCAGTAAATGTTTCTGGCAGATTCTTTGCAATATGATGCAAATATAAGATATTCCAAACGATTAGGTTTAGAATTTTTTTGGTACGTTGATGTGAGGATTGCTCTTTTGATTCCTGGCATTCTTGATGTGGTATAAATCTCCCCCTAATGCCTGGAATTATCCTCAAATGTGATCAACATACAGGCAATTTATAAATCCCATGTAGAGTTACCTCTTGGGATCCATAATGCCCATTGGTATGTTGGGGGTGGTGATATAGGTATGTGAAAACATACTCGATGCGTAGATGGGAAATGTTTGGCTATGGCCAAAGTTTCACGTACATACTGCAACGGAGGGAGTTGTATAAGTGCAGCTTGATGAATTTGAATTAACGATGCGGTGTGTAAGGCCGCATGAAAACAACTTAGTTCTGGTAAATTACAATTCTATTTTAATATGTCATGCAATTTGATTCTCAATAAGAGACTCAATAAAACCATTATTGGTATGGACATAAGGTACTTGATATATAGTACCAAAAAAACCAAACTGTTCCATATAAAATGGATTTGATCCCGCGTCCAGGATAATTTGCTCTAAATTGAAGATTTCGAGCAATGTGTTTGGTATAGTGATGGTTCTCATGACTAAGAGACACACCTAGGACTATATTATGGATGCATAAATGTGCATTACATAGTATCTTTATGGTCCATAAAATGGTAAATAGAGTCACATGTATGTTCTTGAATTTCTTCAAGAAATGTAGTGGCTCATATTTATGCTATGACCAATAGAATTGATAATAATTCTCAAATTATCTCTATAATTGAATAACCAAGGCAAATGTGCCAAGTCTTATTGACATCAAGAGAGAGAATTATTTGTACGCAACATTGGATACAGGTTATGTATGTGTAGTCAAATCCAACTGAGGATGTCTTGTTTAAGTATTGCCATATCCGTTGTTAAGAGAAAAATACTCCTCTTAGTTGTCATCTTGGGGTTTCCATATGAAAACCACATTGACGGATATCTCTATAATTTTAATTGGGTACATTTTGGAATCAGAATACAAGAATGGATTCATGATTATTATTTGAGTACCAATAGGGAGTATGATAGTAGCACGACCAAAGTCCACTATCATGACATCACGTCAAGCGATTAACAAAATATTTTCTTGTCTCTATGTAAGAGTTTAGGAATATTTTGCTTCCCTATATATAGAGTTTGTGGTGCAACTATCCACTAGGCAAAATTCCTCTTTGCATTTGGATTTACACCCGTATAGGTCTATATATAGCATGAAGAATATAATGACATTCTTTGCAGATATTTAGATTTCATACAAGTTAATTAATGGAATATCAAATGTGATGGCACATTATTGTGATATTCAATTGAAATTGATGACAACATTTTATATTACAACATCAAAATGGGACGTAGAAACTAGGTATGTTTGTAAATGGGAGACAAATTTTGGTCCCCAAGATGGATCAAGTGAAGTAAATTCGATGATCGTGCTCTCCATGCTCATAAGACCCACTTATTAATTAAGTATTTGGTTGCTACTTGGTTTCTTCATGAAACTTGTTATGAACAATTGGCCTTCCTGGTGGTGTCAGGTTGAAGATAGAAGCGTGCTTCATATCTTTATAGTTGAGCCGGATATTTATGTCTAATGGATTTGTAATACCGATCAATTAAATGTTTCAAGGCATAACATTTTCAAGTTGTGTGGCTGTAACATACACAATTGGGACAGAATATGGTTCTGTCATATTTGGGAAGTGCCTTGACCCTAAGGAATGCACAGGGCTGCTACTTCTTTTTGCGTTAAATCTTACCATTAAAGTTCTTTGGATGGCATTATTACATGGCATCGAACTTGTATGATTCTGAAAATTCAATGTACTTTAGATGATAGAGCATCACTATAATGCTAATGATGATTCCTCGATAAGAGTTTATCATATACTTAGACCTGAAGTAATATAGGAATTAATCTAGAATACATTTGGTAAGTAGTGTGCTTTCGCGAAAACGCAATGTTGGGGGATATTTTGGAACAACATAATTATATTCTCAAGTGGACTTAAGATCCTAGAGATAAAGTTGTGGCCAATCATGGTTGGCATTGGGTAGAATGACTGCCTTGTGTTGTTCGTATCACTCATTGAAAGCTAGCCATATAGTGCTTCCATTTGCACCCATTGAGATACACATACGTGTGACCTAGATGTTTATGGTGCTTTATTTAAATAAAACTCCGTATTTAAATTGATCATAAGTGGTGATGCTCTCTTATGAGGAGCATCAAATATTGCCATGAATCCATAGAACATCAAGTTTAACATTACGTCCATTAACCATGTTAGATAATGGTGACCATCAAGAGCAAGAGATCAAACTCTTTGCTGGCTATTATTCTAACAAGATTTAAATCATAGATTATCTGAATTTACGCTAAGGGTAAATTTAAATTGCTATGGTGATGCTGTATTAATTAATGCAAAATAAATAGGAGACAAGATATATCTCACTAATAGTGTAAACCTCATTTATGCTAACACATTAGAGGTAGCCATCATAAAGATATAGACCTTTAATAATATAGACATAGTCTGTTGAACAGTAGATGCCTAGTGGTGTATGCAATTTGTATAAACACATTTTAAGGTAATCATCAAAAGATTGATGTAGACTTTAGTTAATCCGCAAACGAATTGGGTACGCACGTTGAGGATAGTCACTAAGTTGTGGACTTAGTGTAGATCCCGCAGCAGCAACTATGGTGCTACCTTGTGTATGGCCAATAGGAATACTGATTAATGGTAGTCATCTTGTGAGAAGATATAGACCGTATGTTCTAATTTATGATGTTGGGTACGCACATTAAGGATGGTCACTAAGAATTTAATGTAGATCCCACAGTAGCAACTATGGCGCTACCTTGTGTATGGCCAACATACAATGTGGAACATTTGTGTTATACAAATAATGAGGTAATACACTTAATCGATTTTGCATTAAAAATGTAAGCACTATGAGCCTTAAATAAAGCATGAATGGGCTTAACATGAAATGAAAATTGTAAATAACAAAGTAATTACAATGTAAAGGTCGTGATAATAATATTACATGTTTATTGGGTTTGCCAATTTGGACAAACATTTTGAACAATGTAATAATAACACATGTTTATTGGGTTTGTCAATTTGAACAAACACTTTGAACATGTAATGCTAATAGTACATGTTTATTTGAAATGCCATAGGACGAATTCTTTAAACAGTACCAAACAACAATTTTATTTGCTTGTAAATTTAAAAATTTACGTTGAACCGATGACTCAGAAGCAGACAAAACTTATCACTTATGCAATTTTTTTTGAAGATCTGAGGATCCAGAATATATATTTGCATGCGGCAAATAAAGCATAGTGAAATATACGGTAGCCGGAAGACTACATTGTAAAGTACAGATAATAAGATCTGCGATTAACGTTTTAACCTATGGGCTAAAACATTAAAAAGGTATAGTACATAATTATCTAGAAGGATAATTATTTATTTTACAGAAAATACAAGTTCTTTTCCGCAAAAGTACAGAACCTTATCCAAACACACGGACGGTTTCTCCTCGGGAGAAAACCGTCGCTCGGTCCTTGAGGTGGACGCCGTCGGCCCGCCGCTAGGCTGGCCTCCGGCCATCGGCGTGAGGCCGCAGCGAGGTGCAGGCCAAGTCGATAGGAGCCTCCTGGCCGCTGGCGCGGGGGCCGCCTGCCACCGGCGCGAGGCCGCGGGCATGGGGGCCACTGGCGCGTGCTGCCTGGCCGCGTGGTCTTGAGAAGGCCGACCGCCGCCGCCTAGAAGCAGGGCGCTAGCCGCGGGAGCACCGGACGTTGGGGTGCTGTTGTGGGCTGGGGCCCGCCAGCTTGGGCTGGTCGGCCATGGGGGCTTTCGGCGCGAGGTCGCGGGGGCCGCCGGCTACAGCGAAAGGCCCACAGGTACGGGGCCAAGCGGGCACAGCGTCGCGTGCGTGGATATCGCCGCCGCGTGCCGGGTCATCAGCGATAGCGATCTCCAGCGAAAACTTCGCTCGAGACGCAGCCAATTTGGCACAACTGCGATGTCAACGGCAAGGTGCATACGCTACTGCTACCGCAAGCATGGCGTGCAGGCAGGGCACCAGTTGGTGGCAAGGGGACGGAGTGTGCCGAACAACAGATTGATTGCGACTTCCCATCGAGGTAAGAATATCATAAATTGATGAAAATTAAATTGCATCTTACAGTGCTTTGATGCAATCGGGACAGAAACCATCAATTTTCTTTTGGTTCTGTTGGTCGATGAAGCCACGGAAGAAGCAAATCAAGATAATCCGTGAGTGCTATTGTCAAGCGTCTCATGGTCGAACTCTGCACTTCCATTCTCCAGTGAAGAACGCTTCTTGTTCTTGGCTAGAACTGCCTTCGCGCCTTCCCGCTGGTCGTACAGACCTCTGTTATTCTTCTTGTTCGTAGAGCAAAAGTGCTGATAACGTGTTAAAAGTGAATGTAAATGAACAAGATTTGGGAGAACTGTTTCTTTCATTGATCTCTGAAATATATTTATACAAGTGAAGGGGTGTCACGAAGGGACACGACTGTTCTCCAAAGGACATGCCCTTTGGAGTAAAACTAACTGTCTAATCCTATCCACTAATCTTGTAATTGATGGATGAGATCACTTCATGAATAGGTGTCTGTTCATGGCGTCGTTGATGAAATCACCGAAGGGGTGTCTGTTGAGAGACACCGTTTCGTAACACAGCTTAAGTGTGATAGAAATAGACCACGTCATGAGGCCTGTACAAATGAGTCTCCATGCCCTTCGCATACTTCCTTATATTATTGTTCAAATGCGCAGGCTCATCTTGTTATTGAATTCACATACACCTGCATCATTAATTAATCCTGAAGAAACACCCCTAAAAAGATCTTGCCACTGGGTAAGTGACACTACTGTGTCATAATTAGTCAACCAAGCATGCCAAAATTTGTATTTTAAAATTGTTTACCTACGAATTTCATATTTGTTCAGTCTGAACCACATTACCAGCAGCAGTGTGCCACGCTCATAGGCAGCTGTTCAGTGACAGATGCTGTCAATGTGAGCTCATGCACATTTTTTCAATTACAACTCCTAAAATTATACCCACCAAAATAACTGTACTAATATTGTCATGCCTTTTTGCATCATCGTCTGCTAAATCGCTTCGCATCTTTTTTCCAGGAAATAGTGATAGATGAGAATTTGGAAACTACCACAGCTACACAGGATGGCAAGGACAGTTCACCTGCAGCATCGCCACAGCGCAAACCCAACAGGTTCCATTGAAGACTGGGGCGCTCGAGGGCGCGCCCTTTCCACTAATGTAATATATCCATCTTGTCTACCTTGACAAACCTCAGCATATACACTTACCGGCGCGTGCGAAGGCGCGCGAACTTCACTAGTTTGTAAAGAGAGGGAAAACGGGGAGAAGAGGAAGTCACCTCACCGTCGCCGGCAGCCTCTGCCGGCGTTGAGGGCGTGGCGCTGCCGCGCGTGGCCGCCGGCGAGCGATGCGAGTGGCCAGTGGGCTACCGGGCTCCTGGCTAGGCCAGGAGGCGAGCGATCCTGATGCGTCGACATATTGGGCTGGGCTGCATCCAGTCATTAAGACAGGGCCTAAGGGAAGCGGGCCAGGCCTATTCCTGCCAGGGATATTCCTTCCATTATTCGGTGATTGTGATTCCCTCCAATCATTTCTTCTCTCACCCCGCTCAAGAAATGATCCACGTCGCAGTCCGTCCGTAAAAAATGTGGCATTTCGAGAGAAAATGAAGTGCAATCAACGGATCTCAAGTTCTGACTTTTGAGCTACTGCTCGAATCACAGCACAAAAGTCGGGGCGTCAACTCAACTCCTGCTGGCTGCTGCAAGAACAAGAAGGCAGCAATGGCGTGGTGAAACACTGAAACGTTTCGTTCCCTTTGTGACGAAGGAAGTTTCACAGGAATGGCACGGAAATTTTATAGAGATCATTTCAATTTTTACAGAAGAACCAAGAACATCAGAACAAATGTAGCAATCCAATCCCGCTTGATTCATTCAGTTGTAGATTTGCGCCAACAGTCAACCCTCTAAGTTTACATGCCTCTGCACTGCAAAGACGACGCCGGCAGCAATGGCACCGCGGGATGCCGTGCCGTCGACGACGACCAAATGGAGCCATCCCGCTTGCACTGCGAGCTATAGCTACTAGCCTACTACGAGGATCTATCTGGCCGCGCGAGCCCCGCGCGCGGCGGCGAGCTCCGCGGCGAGCGCCTGGACCTGGGCCTGGTAGGCGCGCGCGAGCTCCAGCGCCTCCACCTCGGCGTCGCCGAGCTGCACGCACAGCCGTTCCTCGGCCTCCTCCGCCGTCTCGGCGCGCTGCCGCGCCGCGCCCAGCTCCAGCCGCAGGGCCGCCACCTCCTGCTCCAGCTCCGAGTTCCTCCGCCGCAGGAGCTCCGCCTCGTCCACTAGAGAACCGGCGGCGGCGGCGCTCTTCTTCTTGTTGACACCCGCCGCCGAAGACGGTGCCGCAGTGTCGATGGAGATGGACGGCGCCATCTACACCGATTGGATTTGGATGGGATGGAGTGCGATCGGGCTGAAGGAGAGAGAGAGAGAGAGAGAGAGAAGAGAGAGAGAGAGAGAGCTTGGCTTGGGGAAGGACGAGAGGTTGCAGCCGCCGCGCCCGCGCGTCGGTTGGTTTTTTTTGGTTGCTCTGCTGCTCTGCTGATGTGGCCTTGTGCTGGTGTATCTCGCTGCGAAGGGGGACAGGTTATTTATCGGTGGGGTGAGGGCCGAGAAGGCGTCCAGGTGCAGTGCACCGGGGGGTGTGAGTGTGTGAGGACGGGAGCGCTGACGCGGGAGGCATCAGCAGTGACCCCATCGGCGGACGTTGACCTGTGAGGTGAGAAGCTTCGCGAGGCCGAACCGCCGGCCAGCCGCCATGGATGGCTCGTCGCCGCTCAGCGGTGGCTGTGGCGACTGGCGAGCAGCCGAGCACCACCGGTGGTCGAGCAGTGGATTCGGCAGCACGTCGCCGCTTCGGCGCGCGTGGACGGTTTTGAAGATGCTCTGCCCACGGGCCCACGCCACAAGCTGCTCGACACTTCTCGCCAACCCTTTGGGTTTCCAATTTTGGTCGCATGCAATGTAAGGGTGCGTTTAGTTCGCGAAATGAAAATTCTTGATGTTACATCGGATATTTTAGGATGTTGGAGGGGTTTCTAGATACTAATAAAAAAATTAATTATATAGCTCGTCTGAAAACTGCGAGACAAATTTATTAAGCCTAATTAATCCATCATTAGTGCATGTTAGTACTGTAGCACTTATGGCTAATCATGGACTAATTAGTCTTAAAACATTCATCTCGTGATTTTCAACCAAACTGTGCAATTAGTTTTTTTTCGTCTATATTTAATACTCCATGCATGTACCGCAAGATTCGATGTGATAATTTAGGGTGAAAAATTTTTAGAACTAAACCAGACCTAATTAGCAGTAGCAGTACGAAGCTGGTTGGCATAGCATCATTGTTGTATAGTGACTAGTGAGTGATCGGTTACGACGACGATGGCTTATCGTCTCTCACCCAAAAAAAAAAAATCGTATTGTTCAGTCAGCCAACAGTATTTTTCTCTCACAACAAAACAGCATCAGTGAGTTCAAATCAGCCTAGAAACCAACCAGCGAACAGGCCGTATAAATCGTACTTTTTCAGCCAACGAACGATATTTTTCTCTGACAACAAATCAGCCAACAGTACTTTTAGCCATGGCTTATCAGCAAAGCGAACAGGCAAATACTAAAATAAATCTAAAAAATAGGCTTGAAACACTTGTTTTATGAAAACCAGTCTACTTAGGCATATCGTCTAGCCTTGTATATCTAAATTCATAATAAAAGTTACTCCTTCCATTATAAATTATAAGATATTTTGATTTTTCTAGATACATTGTTTCTACTATATTTTTAGACATATTGTATACCTAAGTGTATAACAAAGGTCATAAATCTAAAAAAGTTAAGACGTCTTATAATTTGGAACGAAAAAAATAAGTATTTAGAAAAAAAATATTATAATTTGGAACGAAGAGAGTATATTTTATAGTGATTTCAACTCCTTCCGATATCACTATTGTAGCACCATTACCACTATACAATGAAATCGTTTTACTCTCTCATCGCTAATACGCTAGGCGCCTGTTCGGCTGAACAAGTGCACAGTGGATTTCGGTTGTTTTTGGATAATTTAATAGTGTTTTGTGAGAGAGAATAAGCTGAAATAAGCTGAAAAGTAAATCTTTAGAGGGCATCAACGGCTCTAGGACTACGATCTTGAAGCTGTTGTCCTACGAGCATCGAATCCAACCCTTTCGTCCCCGTACTCCATCCTCTCTCTCTCCTTTTACGCGTTTTGACTACCTCGTGCTACCCTAGCCTCCAGACACGCCCTGTTCAGAACTGTTGGCTTGTTCGTTGTTGGTTCATGAAAAAATATTGCTGGCTAGTTTGTATGAGAGAAAAATACTATTTCTGGCTGAAAACACTGTTCATGTGAACAGTGCACGTGTGAGAAGGCTGGCCAGCACCAGCCAGCCAACCGCTCCATCCGAACAGGCGGTAGAGGACATTGTACACACTTCGACTCCATCATGCTACCTAGCTGCCCAGCCCATCAGGCTAACCCCAATGCTACATCGTGTCATGTAGACTCAAGGGGGTGTTTAGTTTCTCCACCTAAACATTAGTAGTTGTCCCATCATATGTTTAACATATACATAGAGTATTAAATATAGACTAATTACAAAACTAATTATACAGTTTGCGACTAATTTACGAGACGGATCTTTTAAGCCTAATTAGTCCATGATTCGACAATGCGATGCTACAGTAAACATGTGCTAATGACGGATTAATTATGCTTAATAAATTCGTCTCCTGAAGTACAGACGGATTCTATAATTTATTTTTTTATTAGTATCCAAACACACTATGCAATATCTTTACGTGACAATCCTAAATTTTAGCCACCGAATCCAAACAACCCCTAACACGTCTACACTCTCCACGTCACATCAGTGGTAGTCTCGCAGAATGTTGGAATAGCCTGCAGAGCTGCCGACCGCCTCATCTGACAAAAAACTCAAGCAACCAGTGGAACGAGCGTTGTAGCGAACCACACCTCTGGCACGCACATAACAACCACAAGGGCGGGGAGGGGGAAAGCAATAAGGTGAAGAGAAAAAGCTGCAAAACTAATGCACGGTGGAACTCAAAAATAAAATAGCTTCTTATGTTACTTGTATTGTGATGAGACTGTTTTCCTCACCCTCTCCTCGTCTACGTGGACTACAACTTTAGTTGAGGTCGACAAAACTATTGGATCGCGTTTGTCGTTCCCCTAGAGGCCTTTGTGGCCGCCACGACAGACATAGGTCTCGTTCGGCTTACCCCGATTTTTTTTAGCTGGAAAAGTATTTTTCTCTCATAATATTTCAGCAAAAATAGTATTTTTAGTCAATTTCAGTCAAGATTCAGCAAGCCGAAAAGAGCCATTGAGGGCATGTTTGCTTCCTAGCTTGCAAAACTTGCCTGAGCCAACCATCCATCCCAAGCGTTCATTTTTTAGCACCTGGGTTGGATCAACCTGCTTGGACGCAACCCCTCACACTCTTACAAATTGATCAATCACCAACGTATTTATCATCGCCGATATCATTAAAAACGATGATGATAGCTATCACCAATAGTTCGTAATAGGAACCGTTGGTGATGAGAGTATCACCGCCGGTTCGTAAGAACGTCCGGGTCGATAACTATCACCGCCGCTTTGTTTTACCAACCGACAGTGATAGTCCATCATCACAGCCGGTTTGCACCACCAGTCGGTGGTGATTATGTACTCCTCATCACTGCCGCCTAGCCATATGAACCAGCGGTGAAGACATTTTCACCGTCAGCTCGTTGTATGATACGACGGTGATAACCATGCTGTAGTATAAATAAATTCATAACTTTTTCAAATAAAGTTAGATGAAAACAAACTTTATATCAAAGTTGTAGATCTCGACACAATCAACAACTTTGTAGTTAATGACTTTTTCATTTGAAACCATATACGGTCCCAGAATTCTGTTTGAAGCGCTCAAATTTTGAAATTCACTTTTTTTCAAATTGTACAAACGACTCTAGATGGAAAAATAACCAAAACCTAAGTTGTAGATCTCGATGAGATATACAACTTTATAGTTGACAACTATTTCATTAGAAATCATTTATAGTATCAAATTTGTATCTGAAGTTTTAAAATTTAAAAAAACCAAAATTTTCAAACAACCTCGGATGGAAAATCGACCAAAACCAAAGTAGTAGATCTCAATGAGAAGAACAACTTTGTAGTTGATGAGTTTTTCATTTAAAATCATTTGAGGTTCCAAAAGTCTAGTTGAAGTTTTGACGTTTTGAAATTCAAATTTGTTAAACAACCTCTGATAACTAAACAACTAAAATCAAAGTTGTAGATCTCGATTACAATTATAAATTTGTAGTTTATGATTTTTTTATCTGAAACCATTTAGGGTCCTAAATATTTATTTTAAATCCTGAAAAGTGAATACTAGAGGAATAGATATACTATATAGACACAAGTGACTTAGGGGTGAAGTGGTTAAAGGAGAGTGGTTAGAGGAGCAAATGCCACATGTCTCAAGTTTGAATCATGGAAAATAGCGTAGCGCGGAGTTGGAGCTGGAGCAGCTTCCTGATACCATGAAGTTAGAGTTAGTGATTGAAACAATTTTTTTTGCTATTTTTTGGCCTGTTTTTGAAAATTTTGAAAATTCAAATCACCGTCGGCTGGTAATACGAACCGACTGTAATAAGCTATTATCATCGCCGATTGCAAACCGCCGATGATAAGAATGTCATCACCACTGACAGCTTATTGTCGAGACCGAAAAGCGCTAACGATGGACTTTACGAGTCGCTTGTGATTGGTCAATCTGTAGCAGTGTCATGCCAGGACGTGAACCAAATAGGTTCTGACTTTTTGTGGCTGGTGGAGAAACATCCCTCCCATAAATAATCTAACTGACAATTCTTAGATGCCAGACGAATCCCCTGTCAGGGCAGGAGCAATGCAAGCATACACTCAGCCTGTTTCGATTCGTGGATTATTATTGCTGACTGGTTTGATGTAAGAGAAAAATATTATTCTGGCTGAAAATTTACGATCAGACGAACCAGAGGACTATCGTTGGCTTCAACAAAAAATTCCTCTTTGTCAGGGCTATCCATTTTTGGTGGGTGCTCCAATCTTTAGGGAGTGTTTGATTGCTCCTTCTAAATTTTAGTCGCTGTCCTATCGGATGTTTGGACACATGTATATAGTATTAAATATAGATTAATTACAAAACTAATTACATAGTTTGTGACTAATTTACGAGACGAATCTTTTAAGCCCAATTAGTTTATGATTTGAAAACGTAGTGCTACAGTAAACATGTGTTAATGATGGATTAATTAAGCTTAATAAATTCACCTCGTGGAGTACAAATAGATTCTGTAATTTGTTTTTTATTAGTATCCAAACACCCCATGCGACATCCTCACTGACATTTTCTAAATTTTAGTCACGGAATCCACACATACCCTTAGTCAGATGAGGCAGCTGTTCGGCCTGTTCGTTAGTTGGTTTCTGAACTGGTTTAAACTGGCTTGATGCTAGTTCGTTGTGAGAGTAAAACACTGTTGAGTGACTGTTTTGAGCTGGCTGAAACTTACCAGCGAACTGGTTGTCTCTACAGGTTACTCTGCTCCTCCGCGAAACCACTGATGCCTGTGACATGAAGATTTGAGCCTACATGGGAGGTTAGGGCTACTAGCTAGCATGGTGCGTTGAGGAAAACCTCACTAACTGCGGACTCGACACTTTGCCTATAAAAGCCGAACTTAAGAGTAGATGTCAGCTTAAGGGCGCGTTTAGTTCAAAAAAATTTTTGGTTTTTTTTTTTTGTCTATCACATCGAATTTTTGAATATATGCATGGAGCATTAAATATAGATAAAAAAAACTAATTGCACAGTTGGGTGAGAAATCACGAGACGAAACTTTCGAACCTAATTAGTCTATAATTAGACACTAATTACCAAATACAAACGAAAGTGCTACGGTAGCCAAACTCAAAAAATTTCGCGGACTAAACGTGCCCTAACACACTCCACAACATTTAACTTTTCCAAAGGGAGAAGGAAGATACCAGCACGAGCATATTTTCCTTCTCGACTCCAGTTTAACCCGAGCCATTGATCTCAATATCCAACGGCCAGGCAGCCAGTCAGGAACGAGCACGGTGAATGGTGCGGGGACGCGAGACGCGAGACGCGAGGCGCACGCCGCGCCACGGCGAGCCACTCCACTCCACTCCCACTCGCACCGGCACGGCGGCGACATGCTCCCGCTCCTCTCTCCTCCGCGCCCTGCGCCGCCGCCAGGCCGGCCGTCATCCTCCCAGTTGTGCCCTCTCCCTCCCCTTCTCCTCCCTTCTTCCTCTTGCCCTCTCGCTCGTGTGCGTGACGCGCGGCGTGTCGTCGTCGTAGTGGCGCAGGGGCTCGGGAACAACACGGGCGACTACGCGCGGCTCGCCGCGGCGCTGCGGGACGACCACGGCCCACCCGCAGCCGTCGTGGTGCGGGTCACCCGCCCTGACTGGCTCCGCAACGCCGCGGGCCTCGCCGACGCCAGCTACTGGCGGGGCACCCTCCGCCCGCGCCCCGTGCTCGACTGGTGAGTGCTGACCCCCCCCCCCCCCCCCCCCCCCCCCCCCCCCCCCCCCCCCCCCCCCCACACACACACACACACACCGCCGGCGCTGCGGTGCTCAGCCGACCCGGTCAGCGTCGCGGCCGGCGTTTCACCAAACACCTTGCCTGCATTGCGCTGCAGGTACCTGAAGAGGGTGATGACGCGGTGTCTGAGGCGAGGGAGCTATGCGCACCAGGTTTGTCTTCCTCCTCCAGTCCTAGAACAAATCTAGAAATGCTAACGTTCCATTGGTGGTTACTATGTAATTAATTGCTTGCGATTGCAAGAAAGCAAATTAGTGTGTGTCTGTGTGATGTGTTCATGCCTGTCTGGATGAAGGTTTTGGTATATAGGATATGCTGTCCAAGCCCACAAATTGTTTACTGAAATTTAGCTGCTAACAATGCAAGTGCTAAGCTGCTGAACAACATGAAGTTAAGAAGACTCTTCTTAATTCTGAACCCTTTGCTACTTGCAGGTGGGAAGATATCATTGATAGGGCATTCAGCTGGGGGCTGGCTCGCGCGCGTGTACATGTCGGAGTTTGAGGCTTCCGACATAAGTTTACTGCTCACCCTTGGCACTCCTCACTTGTATGGTTTCTTTTCACACGCTTGTTGTGTGCTTGTACTTACAGTCTGATGGTGGTCATCCTTTCCTTTTCCTCAATCATGTTTGAAGTGAACTAGTCTATGATTAATGGCTTAATGTTTATGCTAGTGTTTCTTATAAAAAAATGGGTGTGGTTCTTATCTTGTGCATAGGAAACTGAAGAAAGTTGACTTTACTACTTCCTGTTTGTACGATTGGTAGACAGTATGCTAGGTTAAAGATCTCCCAACCATCTTTCTCCCATTTATACCTCTGCAGCTATACACATTCTAGCTGTAAATGAAACTGTTGAATGTTAGTAACTCCTGCAAGGCTAGAATTACCACTCGATATCATGTTAGAAATATTGAAAAGCATAGTTTCGAAATCAAATGCACAACATACCTTTGTTTTATTTGAGTTTGACCTCTTTCGCCTTAATTTTCTCTAATCATTAGGTCTCCTCCAAAAGGTGTACCTGGGGTAATTGATCAGACTAGAGGACTACTGAACTACATCGAGAAGAATTGTGCTCCAGCAGTTTATACGCCAGAATTAAGATATGTGTGCATTGCTGGAAGGTACCTTTCTTCAGGCTAGGATTTCAGGGTCTTGCTGCTTCCACATTGATTCACTATTAAACTTTTTTTTTGGGTTTGGATTACATTAAGTTACCCTGAGGATGCATAATTGCTGAAGCAAACCTAGTATTATGTTCGGGAATGCTGGTGTTATCAGTGTTAACTTCATCAAAGAAAGATAATTTAAAAGTCAAGCTGGCAGATTTTTTAGGTTGGCTAAACTTCTCAATTCGTCCTGAAGTTTAGTCCCCATAGAATATACATTTTTCTGAGTTTGATGTTTTAATAAATGAGATAGGTGCAGTGGTGTTATCTGCGTTAACTTCATCAAAGAAAGAGGATTTAAAAAGTCAAGCTGGCAGATTTTTTTGGTTGGCTAAACTTGTCAATTCGTCCTGAAGTTTAGTCCCCATAGAACATGCATTTTTCTGATTTTGATGTTTTAACAAATGAAACAGCTGCAGATTCCAGCATGTCCTTCTATTATGAACACATAAGTTCATGTATCATACCATCTTTATTGTATCGCAGGTACATTCAAGGTGCTCCTCTTCTGGGGAACTCCGCAGTTGCTTCTGATGAGATCCTTGCAGTTGACACTCTTTCAGAAGGAGGTGAGGCTGTTATTGTCAGTACCAATGAAAAATCTACTCCATCAAGTGTCACATGGAGAGCCCAGTTCGTCGGGCAAGGGTACAAACAGGTATAAAACTGCAAAACATTTTATTTTCTGAGGGGAGGCAGGATTTTATGGTTCAGCTGAGATAGTTTGCCAATCGATTGCGAAACAAAACCATTTGACATCAAATTCACAACTATAGGTTTGTGGCCGTGAAATGGCAGCGCATCTGGAGGGAGCACTGAACATAAGCTTTGATGGTGTGTACCACTCTCCGGTAGGCTCTGATGATGAAGAAAGGCCCTGGTATGGCTCTCCGGCAATCCTCAAGCAGTGGGTGCATCACCTTCTCAGCTGAGATGGCATACAAGAGCTAGCTGCCGGTCCAGCAACTGGAAGGGTGCCCTACATTTGAGATGCCACCAGGCCCACCAAAGGGGAACTTTTTCTCGGCCTGAAATTGGAGGGCATGATATAGCAACGTAAATCCTGAAGGGGGCAATTGTGTGTTGTCAGCTTCTGTAGACAATTTAACCGGAGGTCAGCTTCTGTAGATAATTTAACCTGAGGTCATTTTGTCCAAAATATATTGGACGTGGTATATTTCACTCTTTTGTCAATGCAGCGTATTGCATCGGTCTATATGTCCTGAGGATAATTCAATTCCTCTGTTAACCAAAAGCTCTCAAAAGAACAAAGAAATATTTTGTAAGCAACAGAACTAGAAAGAAATATTGTGTAGAACTCGCAGAGTCAATAATATAGTCATCTGCAGCCGGTCTGTTTATCCAGGCATCCAGCGATGACAACAGAGTGCCAGCACAGCCACAGCCCACAGAGCACATCAGCGCATAAGTACAAGCTTATAACAGGCTGCAAACTGAGTATAACTCTAAAGAACGCAATGCCACGCATGGGAACATAACGCTAGATCACGAATCAAAGATAGTGATGAACGTGGACTTAGAAGATTTGCCATTAGCAGACTAAACATTTCCCACATCAATGTGCACGCCGGTGCCCTCACAGGATGGTAAGAGCAACAGAAACACTGGGAATCCTTTTTACATGCATCACACCCCAAACCCACTGCTGAACAAAGTCTGAAGTCTTAACGATTTTGGCTTAACTAACTAGTGGGACCTAGACTTAACATGGATCACAAAAGAGGCCATCCAAATAAAGTCGTAGACTAAAGCGCTATCGCTGGCTCCATGGACTGCTTCTAGTTCTTCAAAAAGTGAGGGCGCAGCAGCTTCATGATCTCCAGCATTCCAATCCTGTCCCTCCCACCAAACAAGCTTTTGAGTGTGGCATCACAGTTGATCTCCGTTTTCTTGGCTGGGTCCTGCAAACCATGAAGAGCTTTCCTTTAGTTCAGGGCACAAAACTGTTCGATGCAGACATCTATAGTATAACACGGCAGCCAGTGTAAGCAAGTCACAGAGTACTCTGCAAACCAACAAAGAAGCGAAGGGGCTAACAGGCCATACTATAATTTATTTTTTCTGTGGCAAGTAGAAGTAACACAGAGGAATTGCTACAAAAATGCTCCATCAATACACAAACACAGGTCATATAGCCCAACCTTGCCTTCAGGATCATATATCAGAAAAACAGAGTACAATATTAAGTCAAATAGACATCTACAGCGTACTTTAGAAGGCGCATCTGAACATACAAAATGCATTATACCTGTCACATAATGATACTGCAAGAAGAACATTATGACCTCGGAACACACCTCCACAATGCACTCAAACTTGAGTGTCCAGATGTTAAGAAAAATGTGACTGTCACTTAACTTAATACACCCCCCCCCCCCCCCCCCCCCCAAAAAAAAAAAAGAATCAATTGCAGCGCAGCACAGTTTGTTATTTGTCAAAGCACACACAAATACACCTCAACAAATCATGAGGCATACTAACCACAAATCATGAGGCATACTAACGAAGTTGAACTGATTGTACCAAAGGAACATCATATGAATCATGAACGGTAATTGACTATTCACATTCACCACAAACACAAACTAGAGACCAGACTCGCTGAGATCACCAATGCTTCTGACTTACCACTAGAAAGGATAACCTCAACCTTTTAGAACTTTTTAGTGTTGCCCCAACACAGTGGAATAAAAAAGCAAAAACGGGGTACAGAATGGTGATCAACTTTGCCAAATACGTCATCACTAGGCGCACTGGACTTCCCTTTCCAAAACCCCAACCTTGCCAATAGTTTGGGTAGCACAGGCGAAACCCTAACCTAACCCCACCGAAATAGATTTCCTCACCCCAAAATCACAATCCAACCTACTATAATACAACGAAACAATATTAGTTTCGACAAGCAAGTGCACCCAGATTAAACAAGAGCCTTTTACCTGTGTGCCATTAAAAAAGTTTGTAATTACACACAAGCCATTAAAAAAGTTGACCGCACACAGGTGCCACTACTCTAAACTTCTTTGCCTTACAAGCCATTCCGTCCTTGTTCTGTTTGTTTTCGCCGTTTGGTAGCCCTTACAGGTGGACCAGCCAGTGAACTTGTCCATGTTGCCCTTGGGCGGTGGAGACCGTGCTGACTAAGATTGACCGCACTGGATAGCTGGCCACGTCGTTGCGTGCCGAAGTAGCGACGCCGGACCTACTCCGCCTCCACACGCCGAGCTCGCGCACGCCGCCTCTGCGGTCCATACCAGCGACTCAGCTACGTGACTTCCCTACTCGGCCTCCATGCTGCAGACCGTCTCTACTGACTACTGCTGCTACTATGCATGTGCTACATTCCCTCTCCCTCAGGAAGCAAAGAGAATTGTTGTAGGTAAGTTCAATCCCGTTGTTCTTCATGCACAAATTCAACAAGAAAGATGTAGCTAACGTTGAGACCTAGCTTATGTGAAATTTTCAGTTCTTTTAAGCCCAGTAGATTGTATGCTGTGCACATTGGAAGTTTGCTCTGTCGCAGAGATAGATTCAGTTTTAGTTCCTGGCCCTATTCAGAGACCTTATATATATATATATATATATATATATATATATATACTCAGATACATAGACTGTTTATTTAATCCTAACCCATTCAGGCCCCGTTCGGCTTGCTGAAACTAGCTGAAAAACACTGTTCTGGCTGAATTGTTGTGAGAGAAAAACACTGTTCCGGCTGAAAAAACAAGCCGGTTTCTGGGTAAGCTGAACGGGGCCTTGGTATCTTTTGGATCTCAGTTCACTCAATGAACATAAATCAATAAAAAAAATCCCAAGTCCAGACCAATTGATTTCCAGATTTTCCTTTCTAGAATCCACATAATCATCCGAGAGAAAGGTGGTTGGCCAGAGCCGGATCCTGATAAATATGCCTAAGGAGATCAGATTATTGGCCCCATGGACATCACCACATGAGAAGAAAAGTATACAAGATCAATATTTGTTACGAAGCTTAGTTAAAGGTCAGAGCATTCGAGCCTAACTCATACTCAAATTAACTAAAATCATAACACACATATATATCATTACATGTACTCAAATTAACTAAAGCACCATCAGATAGCCTCTTCTTCATGAGGGCATGCTTGTCTTTTCTCCCATCCGTTAGCCACAGTTAGCGCTGCATTTGGACAGAATGACCTGTAAGGCAAAGAAGTTTAGGGCGGTGGCACCTGTCTACGGTCAACTTTTTAATACCTTATGTGTAATTATAAACTTTTTTAATGGCACACAGGTAAAAGGCTAATTAAACAACGCAGTCAAAAGCGAGAGGCTCTAGACCCGACCGACAGGACACAGGAGGGGCGAGCGGATGGTTAGAGTGACGCACTACCTGGAGGCCGTGGGCCTTGATGTGGGCCCAGATGAGCTTCATGGCGTCGGAGCGTGCGACCTCGGGCGCGCCGCCGGCGAACCTGCTGAACTCATCGGACACCGGCATCGGCTTCCTGATCCCGGTCAGCGCCCTCGGCTCCGTGGACGCCGCCTTGGTCCGCTTCTTGGTCGCCACCGCCGCCGACGCCGCGCCTGCCTTCTTGGCCCCCGCCGCCGCGCCCGCCGCCGGGGACATCAGGAAGAGAGACCCGCGGAAAACCCTCGCTACCGCCGCCATCTCCGTTGGGTCGTCCTCGAACGCTGGTCCCGAGGATTGGATGGAGGGGAGGGGAGGGGAGGGGAGGGAGGCGAGGAGGGTTTTGGGGAGATTTAGGGTTACGGATTCGAGCGGCCTCCCCCGTCCCCCCTAATACCCTTTTGTATTTGGGCCCTGAGTGGGAGACCAAGGAAGACGAACGGAAGGAGAACCAGGGTTTTTACATCTAGGACCTTGTGCCTCTTTGGATTTAGCACTAGCACTAATTTGTTTCTGCAAATGGGTGTCTGCAAGTGGGTCCCTGTACTCCGTAGATGGTGATACGAGCAACGGTAAAGCACTGACCAGCGGCAAATTAGGAGGGGTTTTATGGAATTTATCACGCGAGTTTGAACAAATATTCCACTTTTCGAACAACAAACATAAAATGTTACTCACTTCAGGCCTGTTCTGAAGAGCTCCAAAAAAAAAATGAAGCTGCAGCTACGTGCAGATTGAGGCTGATTGGTCAAAGCTATCTTTTCTTAGTTTGAAGCTCAAAACACAGATTCAAAACACAGATTTACACCCTGTTCGTTTGTTGGTTTCAGCCACGCTTATTCAACCAGCCAACAGTGTTTTCCTCTCACAACAAACCAACACCAGCCAGCCCAAACCAGCCCAGAAACCAACCAGCGAACACGCCGTTAGGCTCCGACAATTTTTGTGAAAATGAATTGATTCCTTTGAAGTTCCGGTGCAATTCCTATTTTCCAAAGCAGTCCTTATCCAATGTGAATTCTAAATATTGCATGGATCTTAGAGCTGATGCGGGCACAGATAATTCAATTAACAAGCAGCTAAAAAAGAAGGGCATGAATGTCACGTGGTACAAAAATGGAGGCGTTAGTCTCTAACCAACTGCACATAAAGGGGAAATTATCACAATGTCCAACTGATCACCTTTCATTGCACAGAAAAATTGTAATTTCCAAAACAATATTTGCTTTATCTGAAGAATTGTGTACAACACACAGCGAGATTATTTTGATTGGTACAGTTAGCTACCAGACAACACTTTGCGGCTGAGTGCAACAGATTCACAGCTGTTTGTTTTTGTAACCAGCTAAATGAAAAATATATGGTCAGTTTCTTCATTCCTTTCTTCAATCCTTTGACCTTCTTGTTTGTAGCGTTACTCAAAAATGGGCAGATCAAGTGGCTTATTCTTTGGCCAGTCTTCAGTGTCTCTTGACGAAGATGACAATGACAGCGCAGAGAAGGCCTTTGCTTGGGATTCTTTATCCATGTCCAAGAAGAAGCGATGCCTAGCAGGAGCATAGCGCAAGAGCTTTTCAGATCAGGAATAAGAGGGCTAAACCACTGAACGAGTGGATGGTATGGTATCAAAGGAACATGCTTACCATCTGGAGTCTGATGTCAATTCTGGATGGAAAGCAGTTGCAAGGATGTTCCCTTGACGTACTGCAACAATTACCCGATCTTTTGAATAAACTTCTTCCTGATAGTATATTTCTGGTCAGTTGACAGAGGTTAAGCATGTCTCATTCAGAACACAGAATTCAGTGTTACAAGATTGCCAGCTAGTATTTTCGGTTTTTTTTTCTAATAAGGAGAGACTTAGCCAATTCCCAAAAGGCACGGTCAGGTGAACACATCTTACGCAGAAACACAAACCAAATAACAAACAAACGTCACTGTGATAGGGAAGTCCATTTTAATGGATGCTTTAGCAGACCAGTAATGCCCTAAAGTGAGGGAGACAGGAGACAAATGTGATAATAGTACTCAGAGTCCATTTGTCTGAATATTAGAATAATTAGAAGGACTACACAAGAACGCAGAGACCACATGTGGAATCAGCAAGTTATATGTAAGTATGCCCACATCTGATCGTAGTTCATAGCACCATCCTGTAGCTGCTTTCCCAGAAATGGCCATATCCACTGGCTCACTACTGATCATATGTGGAATCAGCAAGTTATATGTAAGTATGCCCACATCTGATCATAGTTCATAGCACCATCCTGTAGCTGCTTTCCCAGAAATGGCCATATCCACTGGCTCACTACTCATTGAAGAACTAAAGGCAACTATTAAAATGAGAGGAAATAATGAGCACTCATCCTAAAAAGCCAGTTTACTAGAAATACATCAGAACTCAGTTTGGTCATTTGCAGACAATTGTAGTATTACAGTAAAAAAAAGCAACATACAAACCTCAGTACCCTCCCCAAATGATATTGTAATGCTGGGTCTGTCAGCAGGAACAGGGCAATCAGCTAATATTTCAACATCTGGACCAACTTCCAATATAGCAGGTGCCCGTATAAATACACCACGGCATGTATCATTCCCTCCTTCCTTCTCTGAAAGCTTTGGCACAGAAAGCTCTGTCTCAAAGCTTTGAAGCTGCAAGAGAAACAGTCTGCAATGAAACATGGTGTTCATATTTGTGTTTAACTACAATACAAAGCCTTTAAACATACAAAACTCAATAAACTGCCCATCAACAGGCCACATGGTCCCCGAATTTACCTGACTCCCAAAAAAGTTTCGGTGGACAGTACAATCTAGTCCTCCGACAAGTTCCTGACCCCCTGTTTTTTGCCCTGCAAGTAACGCTATTCAACTAGCATGACATTCTATTAACTGGTTTCCAAAAAAAGAGAACATGCCAAGTATAAATTGGTGACCCACTCACCTACTGCTTTGTTTGCGAGAAAGATGAGCCCAGCGCAGGTTCCCCATACAGGCTTTCCACATCCAACAAACTCTCGAAGTGCAGGGAACTGCACGGCAAATGTAAGTGAGAATTTTGCAAAGCTATAAGCAATTAGGCAGGTCATAACTATACAATCTCAGGCATAAAGAAGTTCAGGAAGTGAAATGCCATAAAGGAAGTGACACTCTCCAGTAAAACTATTTTCTGCGAAACTATCTCATGGAAACATGTAGTATGCACCAGCATGTGACAGTATCTACTGACCAGGAAACCAAGAACACAAAATTTCCATGATTGAAGGCAACCAACACTGGCCTACAAGGCTACAACCCTTATTCCATGGGCAGAAGGTGTGGGTAAAAGGATTCTCCCACTTTATACTTAGGATTAGGAAATTTTAGTGTAATAAAGTGGGCAAAATTCCATTTCTTTTGTGTTAGTCTCTGTTTCCTATTTCCAGTTATTTTTTGCCAATGCAAGGAACCACTATTTCCCTGTGAGTCAGCAGTGTCTAGCCTAGGCACACCAAGAGCAGGATGCTCAACATCGTGTCAATCAATTTGGAAAAATATGGCTGTGCAACCAATAATCTGTACTATGAAGGAACAACACCCACTAATCAATCGTGTTCTATGTTTGTGCATCTCTATTCAATTTCCATCATCCACCAAATACCGCAGAGCGATGATTCATCTCCGGCTCCAGCCACTGAATCCGAGCACACAGACAGAGTCACGAGCGACGTCATCGACGAACCAATCAGCATCAGCCACAAACAAAAAGGGGAAAAAAGGAACGAGGAGAGCAGAAGGAGGAGGACCCACCCACCAGGTTGTGGTAGTTGGCAAGCTTGGCCATGGTGGTGCTCTCGCCGCCGGGGATGATGAGCGAGTCAACGCCGAGGAGCTGCTCCGGCTTGCGCACCTCCACCCCCTTCACCCCGATCCTCCTCAGCGCTGCACCCACCCACACACACCAGTGAAATCAATAACACGAGCATCTGCCATCTGGTGGGCAGCAGAAGGAGACGAAATCGGATTCCGTACCGGCCATGTGCTCGTTGTAGGAGCCCTGCAGCGCGAGGACGCCCACCACCGCCATTGCCCTCCTCCCGACCCTGCTCCGCCGACCTCGCGACGCGCGTTCTTGGTGGGTGGGTGGGTCGGAGAGAGAGGCGAGGCGGCTGGTGGAGCGGAGTGGTTGGTGACGTCACAGGGAGCGGAATGGAAGGGGAGGAAGAAGCCGCACGTCGCCGAGGCGGCGGCGACCAGCCCACCACTCGGGGATATCGAAACGTTTCCGTGCACGTGCCGCTGCCACGGGGAAAAAAATACTGGGAGGTAGGCGACGGCCGCTCGTGGCCGTCCGATCGCCGTGGAGCCGTGCGCCCACGTCGGCGGGAGATCACCGCCGTCCGTGTTGTTGGGGTCCACCACGGCGGGCTCGTTGTCAAGTCAGCGGGCCGGAACGGTTCGTGGGCCGAATGCTAGTACGGGCCGGGCGGGATAACGAAAGTCGTGCTACAATGGTAGGGTGTTTCCATTGTCCACTCCGATATCTTATCCCCAATATGGTTGGTATATTATCGTAACAAGTGTCAAGAACACTGTTCAATAATCCATCCTTTAATTTCCCAAGAGCACACTATTTACCGCGACGAAACCGTTTTACCCTTGGCCTTTGGGCTTGATCGCTAGAATAACATTATACTATGGTAGGGTTAAAATGGTCTTTACACAACCAAAATCTATAAAGCAAAGTTAGACTTCACTTCTGATCCTTCGGTTGTCCTCGCGTCCTCCTCAAGTCTCGATCCCTCTAAAGCCTAGCACCATAGGTGAGCATTCACTAATAATGTGGAAGGTATCTTCGCTCTAAAGTTTTTTGAAGCTACCGTACCTTTGCTGGTGTCTTTCTGAAGGCATCCCTTCTAGAGGTCCTCCTCAAAGTGCTACGCTAAAGATCAAATTCGACGGTTTGTAGAGTAGTAAATAAAAACAATTGGGGACCTCTTTTCTGACCTAGTGCCCCTCAACAATTTGCGTCTATGGTAAATTAAGATTTAAGAATAGCGGTGCTTTCATGTTGGGAAGGAGTGGATCCTTATTTTCTCGCCGAGTTGCCGGTCTCCCCTCTCCTTATACTCCTTGTCTGAACTAGTATTCCAAAGTCCATGCGTTTGGTGGTGTGTAGCTTAGCGTTGTTGGGAACAAGTGGGGTGCTTGTGCTAGCGGCGGTCTATCATGAATAGGGGGCAACTTGCCGGTAGCAACACAAATACCGAGGGGGGCCGGTAGGAACAAAAAGCACAAAAATTTTGGTCGACCAAGGGAAATTTAAATTACCAATATGCACATTTACATGTCACGGGTAGTATTGAAAATGCGGTTGGAAGTGTGGTGTGTAGTGTTTTCGGCCACACGGGGCGTGTTGATAGTTTTTTGGCTGTGTTTTCTCATTTCGGCTGCCTGATTATCGTCCCTCATTTTTTAAGCTTGACTATGGTCTCTGAAGCTTCCGATCCTGTAATGGCCGTATTAAAATCGAATTTTGGATGAAGATAAGCTAAAACCCCACCCAAACGCCTAGATTATTTCTCACATTGTTTGAACCGCAGCGGTGAAGTGAAGATATATAATCCGGCCCGGGGGCTTTCAGTAGTAGTCCGCGTTTTCTGTACCGTGACTCCGTGAGCCCACGCGTGGGTTTCGTCTGCCGCGGCGGCCCTTTTCCCCTCCCGTTGCCCCTCTCCTCTGCTCGCCCCAACTCTTTGGTCCGCCGGCCGGACCGCCGCGCAGCTCCCGCGCAACGCCGCGCCAATATCCGCCTTCCCCGCTCGCTAGCGGTCCCCAAGCACTGCGGCCCCGCTCCATCCTTCGCCCTCGTGGAAGAGAAAGCACCGCTAGCGGACGTCAGATCGAACGTGTGCTGTGCAGGCCTGGGCCCGCTCCAGGCGGCACCGTGCTTGGAGAGTCTGGACGTCAGATCGAACATGGAGGACATAGGCGGGCGGCTTCGACGTCGACTGCGGAAGCGCCGAGTTCGGTACGTGCGCGCGCTTCCTTCCTCTGTGTTAAGATCTGCTCCTCTGATGCTTCAATGAGTCTGTGCAACGTCAATCATGGATTTATGATTTATCTACTCGTTCCAATGTGGCCTTGTATCAACTTTAACTGTTGATATTCATCTCTACTTCCAATTACTATCAGCCCCAAATCATGTAGGTAGCTGTCTGCTGGAAAAAACATTTCATCGAGTTCTGTTGTTTTCTACAGTTGCACCTTATTTCCTTATTTTGTGATGCTCAATCTTATATTCAGTCAGCAAATGAGCTATCATCAGTCTCAGAGGCATACAAGTCAATTTACAACAATCAGGATTGCGAAACACCCTGATTATACAGACTGTAGATTCTTTAGACCGCAGCTTATTAGAAGATCACGGTCAGATTAGAATCGATTCTTAGATAATACAACCGCAAAATAATAAAAAATATAGTTCTAGTACCGTACTAGCTAGTAACTATTATATGGTGACAAATGCCAAATAGGAATCAGTGAAAACATCCTCATATACACGTGTCTCCTGACTCTCGAGCCTCCTGGTGGCTGATCAGAATGTTTCTCACAACACAAGACAGTAATCGTGACGAAACCTTATACATTCTTCTGGATTATTATTCCTCTGGCAATTGTGGCCTGCCAAAAACAACCATCACATTCACCTCATCAACAACTTTACCCTCCTCGCTGTCAATGAAGATGTCTCCAACTGTTACTATGTCCATAGTTGCAAGAGCTCCATCATCAACTCTGGTGCTCAACACAGTGATCACCTCAGTGTAGTGCTCATTTGGTCGTGCACTGACCTGTGCTTGCATTGCTAGGGTGACACTGCACTTAGATCGTGGTAGAACGATGCCTCTCTCTGGTTCTGTGTAGAAGCGCTCTAGCTTTGCCTTTGTGACAAAGGCAATGTAATCATCCGTATCGTTGGTCAGCTCTATTGAGTGTGATATCTTCAAGTCTCCAAATGCAATGTGTATTTCCAGCGGCTCTATCCCAAGAATGTCCTCCAAGCAACTAGGGCTTATCTGCGTGAGATAATACACATGGCTTACCACGGCTTACCAATGCATGCAAATCTAGTGCTATTTAGGTTTTGTCAGGGAGCATATATATGCCCTTACCTGGATCTGGGTTTGTCCATCTTTAGTATCTATTTCCTTCAGCTCGTATATTATATCTGATATATCAGGTCTGTCTGTTGGGTCATCTTGTATGCATCTTAAGGCCAACTCGAGACACTTTTTCACTCTTTGGTAAGCCAACAATGACTGTTTCATTGATTTAATCCACCGGTGATTCCACCTTCTAATTACCTGCCATGTTCACAATTAAAGTACTAATTAAAGACACACACACACCACCACCACCACCATAAAAAATAAGAAAAAACCGAAACAATTCTCATCTCTAGGAGGTTACCCAATCCCTCATTGGTGATACTTCATTACTTGGCCGCAAACTGCGACACAGGGGCATTTACATGTTTACCATTATTACGGATGGCATCTTACACGGTGTCACTGACACGTAATGATGGTAAATATGTAAATATTCCGCGACACAAGCATATCTCTATGAATGAAGGACATGCTCTGGCAGGACCATAGTTATGTACGAACTACCAATAGCTCATGAATTCACAACCACATATATAGGAAAATCTATTCATGATTATGAAAAATGTACAAAGGTGATTAGACCGTTTATCTTACTTTAGTAATATTGGGGACCGTTTTACTTCCAGTCACCAGCTCTATAATTATTACACCCAAACTATATATGTCTGACTTTCTTGTCGCTTTGCCTTCTGAAATGTATTCTGGAGCGGTATATCCACTGCACAATAATACAACAGTTCGATGACCATGACATAATAGAGAGTTTATATACGTATGAAAGAATTTGGAGCTTACCGTGATATGAAACGTGTAGTTGTAGCCTTTGAGTCACTTTCGGGTCTGGATGGACCAAAATCTGTAATTTTGGGCACCATGAGATCATCTAGTAGTATATTGCTTAGTTTGTAGGTCAAGAAGTGGGTCAAATCAGCCCGAAGCACTTTCTATTGCTTCACGTGAAGATTGACCTGCTCAAGTTAAAAGAAAGCGGACACCCGTTAAGAAGAAGCCAGGCCTTCCAAAGAAAAAAGCCGTACACATTCCAAAGGTGCCACTTGACAGCCTATCGATGGGTACAAGAAGCAAGACAGTAATTCCTAGCAGCCTTGCCATGAGCACGCTAAGCAAAAGAATGTTCAGTCTTTGATTTGTGATATGCCTATTGAATTTGCTAGTTGTATGTGAGACCAATGTATGTTTGAATTCGCACTCTTGTGTAAACTTATTTATGTGAGACCTTATTTATGTGTGACTGAAACTATGGTGAATTTATGTAAGACCTTATTTATGTGAGACTTGATTAATTGCAATGCATTTGTGAAAATTTTTAGAGCACATCATATGCTGTTACGTGTCCTATTTGTTTAATATTACTCCAAATATGTACTGTTATGTGTATTACATACTCCAAATATGCTCTACTGTTATGGCCCTGTTCGCTTCGCTGAAAAAACAAGCTGAAACACTGTTTTAACTAATTTGTTGTGAGAGATTGTTCTGGCTGAAAAACAAACTGAAAAAGACAGATTCTAAGAAGAACATGGCCTATGTGTGAATTTTTATTTGCTTAATATTACTCCAAATATAGAATAAACAAACAAAACTTTGCAATTTTTTTTTACGCCAAGGGCAAAACGGTCTTTTTACTCTTGACTTAACACCATCAAATGGCAAAAACGAACGAAAGGCCATATAAGAAATAAAAGTTCGTTTTAGGGCCATCGAGGATGAGTATGTACCCAATCAGGATGAAAGAGAACAAAAAAGTCTTCGCACTAGTGAACCAGCAAGCGCTTAGCTCGCATGTTTCTCAAGAATCTTCGAGTCTCTCACATACTTCACCACCATCTGGCTTTTTACTTTTAAATCATTTTTAGGCTCCGCATCAGCTGGCGATTTGCAGAGACTGTTGGTGATGCCCTCAGGCCAGTGTTTCCGGCCGGGCAACATATAAAATTGCAGGGTGGATCGCGATTAAAAATTTCCATTTGTGCACACGTAATACTGGAGCAATTATTTCAGATTTTGGATCACTAACACGATAAATTATCCCTAATTCCTGGCTCCGCACATAAGCCCCATACGGACAACCAGTTCATCGCCAATGCATTGCATTCTTCGCGTTGTTGCCATGGTCACATGCAACGGAAGTGGATCGTGACACCTTAAGATCTGTATGTAATGGAGTTTTTTCAAACGAATATAATCGGCAATAGAAGTATATGTTGTACTTGTACTTACACCAATAAAATAAAAGAGAGAGCCCTGAGGCTCATAACCCAGTCCTGTACGAGGGGATTCGATACTCTCCCATTTGAATCGTCATACTTGTGTCATGCAAATTTCAGAAACCAGGATCCAAGCAGCAGTGTGACGATATTTACTCCTCCTTCCGTTCAAATTTATTGGTTGTTTTAGCTTCACAACTTTAATTATGCATCTAGATATATCATACATAATAAAAAATTATGTAGTAGAAAGTAAAAAATATATAATTTGGGACAAAGGGTGGTAGGGTGCTACACCCGGAGTAGGCGGTGACCTTGGGCACGGTGGTGAGGCGTGACGAAATGGATTACTAGCTAGTTTTAGTCTGACGCCCTATGCTTGGAGCGAATAAAAAAGAAGGGTTAACTATACAATTCAAAGGCAGACGAGGTACTGGCACATTTTGTTTAGGATTAGGTGGGGGGGAAGGAATTGACTTGCAACCAATATGCATTGCTGGTCATCGCTCATAGTCACAGTGGGACATATCATATCTGGTAATTGTCCAATTGATCACTAACCGGACACATTATTGTCAGTTTGTCACTTGACCTCGCTTATTGTCCGTAATTTCTGGCTCCGCCCACATGGACAATCATGGTACATTGCTTCATTTCATCCAGTGCATTCTTTGCTTTGTTCTTAGTGTTCAAGTGCGGTCTAGTATTAGAGCAACTTCCAGATACTTTTTATATCCTTCTAATTTATAGAAATAGAAATTTTAGTTAAAAAAACATATCCTCAGTCAGCCTTTATAATTGGATCTCCATATATATATATATATATATATATATATATATATATATATATATATATATATATATATATATATATATATATATATATATATATATATATATATATTCTATTACATATTTCTCGTTAGCTAAATATGAAAAACGAGGATGACTTTCTAAACCCAAAAGCAATTGTAACTCAAATGACTCTTCAAATAACGATTTAGAGAGTAAATTTAAAAAAAGACTCTTGTAGGCTCTTAGGGTCAATTTGGTTGGGGTTTCCAACCTGCTTTTGCTTTTGCAAAAGCTAAAAGCCAAACAAAGAGCCCAAAAGCTATAAGTGCTTTTGCTAAAAAGCAACTTTTTTTTTTTAGTACAAATTCAAAAGCACCTCTTCTCCTGCTTTCACTGGCTTTTGGGTAAAAAAAAATACCCACGTGCCGCAGGTTATGTTGCCTACCGGTTTGTTTTTATGTTTTCTTTCCCGTCAGCGACTTCCCTTTCCTCCTATTCGTGACTTCTTCCTCGCATCCGACCCTAGCTCCGACGTCTTCCACGTGGCTCCAGCGGCGGGCGTGGCACCAGAGGCAGCTTGCTTAGCACTGGCGACGGCGAGCGCGGGCGCGCGGGCTGCCCAAGTGCGGCCCCGGCGAGCCCCCTCGCCTGCGCGGGCTCGGCGAGCTCCCTCCCTCCCCGGCGAGCGCGAGCGCAACCCCCATCTTCTCCGGTCGGCTCCCTCCCTCCTCTGCGAGCGCGACTTCCACCGCCGCTGCGAGCGCGAGCTCCCATCGCCGGTGTTTCGAGCCTTGTCAGCCGACGAGGCCCCTCCCCGTGCACACACGGGAAGAAGAGGAAAGAGGCTGACGAGCGGGGTTTGCTCGTCAGTGAGAGAGGGAGAGAGTCCAGAGCTGTGAGCTGTGGATGACATGTGGGGTCTACTCAATATTTTTTCAAAAGCCACGTGCTGAACCAAATGGACTTTTGGCTTTTCTTACAGCTACTTTTCCGAAAACCACAGTTCACAACTGTTTTTTTAAAAGCCACGGGCCAACCAAACAGGCTTAGAATAGGAAAATGTCGATGAATGTCGATAGAGGAGACGTTTACTCCTTAATTATCGATGTATTAGCATTTTTTTAGAGCACACCGTAGGTTAGTTTTTTTTTTAAGATCCGACCGACGGCCGGGTGTAAAAAATTGTACAGCACGCGGTTAAACAAAGAAAATTACGGTATGGTTACTGCCGGTTAATTAACAGACTTTACTGTCAAAAGGGCTTGCTAAGTACAAGTTGATCTCGGCAAGCATTTGCAGGAGTACTAGCAGTGAAGTTCGGATGGATGAGCACGACGGCCATTGGTTGCAGGTGCAGCTGCATGCGCATCAGAGCTCGGTGTGCAGGACGACGGCCTCGTCTTTCCCCTGCTCCTCGTCGTGGTCGTCGGGGTGGTGCTTATCAGGCGCGCCGCCGCAGGTGCTGCTGCGGAGGCAGTCAGCGGCGGGCTGGACGTGACCGTAGTCGAACCCGACGGCGCAGTTGCAAACGGTCTGCACCTCGCCATCATCATCAGCGCGGCGCAGGTTGATGTCGCTGAGCACGATGCCGGTGCAGGGCACGGCGTCGCTGCACGCGAACCTGATGGCCTCTGCGCGTCGCGACGTGCCGCTGATGTTGCGGTACGACACGTCGGACACGGCCACGGCGGAGGTCTGGTTGGCGCAGGGGCGGGTGGCAGCGTCGCAGTAGAACTGGTCGATGATGATGGGGTGGTCGACGCCATCGACGGCGACGTTGGCGAAGCGCACGCCGCGGACGTACCCGGCGCCGCCCTGCCACGTCTTGATCCGCACCCCGTTCTGCGCGCGGCTGATCCGCGCGCTGTCCAGCGCCACGTCCGCCACCGCCGCGAACGCGCCGCCCTTGCCCAGGCTGCCGATGCTGATGCCGTGGCCCGGGCCGCAGTCGATGTCCCGCATCTTGACGCCGAAGCTGCCGTTGACGATGGAGATGCAGTCGTCGCCGGTGCCGATGCGGCACCTCTGGATGGTCACCGCCGTGGACTCGGCCACGTGGATGCCGTCCGTGTTGGGGCTGTCCTCGGGGGCCTCGATGCGGAGCCCGACCACGCGCACGCCGCGGGACCTGGACACCGTCACGTGCATCTGCTGCGCGTTCTGCACGCGGAGACCCCGCACGCGCACGCCCCGGCACGAGTCGATCGTCACCGCCGTCGGGGCACCCCTGCACGGCTGCAGCAGGAGTGGGCGTCGCCGGCGGCGGCGAGAACAGCGTGCCGTCATTGGAGCGAAACAATGGGAAGGAA
The DNA here is from genome assembly GCF_019320115.1 of Miscanthus floridulus. Taxonomy (NCBI): domain Eukaryota; kingdom Viridiplantae; phylum Streptophyta; class Magnoliopsida; order Poales; family Poaceae; genus Miscanthus; species Miscanthus floridulus. The sequence goes on from NC_089587.1 coordinate 6,879,484, forward strand.
GGAAACGAACGAAGGAACAGTGGAGCAGAGCAGAGAAGTGGAATAAATGCACGCGACGTACGTACGTTGGACTTGTTGATCTTGCAGGAGTTGGCCCACCACTTGGAGCCGGAGCCGTCGATGACGCCGCCGCCCTGGATGCGCGCGCCAGCGAGCCCCGAGAAGAGCAGCCACAGCCGGGGGCTCCGGGGGTCCCACTCCGACGGCTCCTCGGGCGCCACGATCGTGCCCTGGATCTGCACCACCACCGCATCACAATGCATGCTATGCAAAGATCCTTGAATCGAGGCCTCGTTTAGTTTCTGGCGTAAAGTTGGGGGTGCCACATCAGGTATTATATGAGGGTGTCGGGTGTTATATGAGGGTGTCGTATGGGATGTTCAGATATTAATAAAAAAAACAAATTATAGAATCCATCAGTAAACCGCGAGACGAATTTGTTAAGCCTAATTAATCCTGTTATTAGCACATGTGGTACTGTAGCACTTTATTGCCATATCATGGACTCATTAGGTTTAAAAGATTCGTCTCGCAAAGTAGTCGTAATTTGTACAATTAGCTATTTTTTTAGTTTATATTTAATGTTTTATGTATGTCTTCAAACATTCGATGGGATATGGTGTAAATTTTTTTTTAGGAGGAACTAAAATTGAATTGGGCTGAAGCAACAGCAATCACCTGGATGATCATCCTGTTGTCCTTGCAGGGACCCACGAACTGGATGGCGCCGACCTTGTAGCGGCGGCCGGCGGGCACCAGGAATACCGCGTTGTCCAGCGAGCACGCCGTCTTCCACGCGCTCGCGAACGCCTGATGAGTGATGGCAACCAATGAAGCAGTCGCAGCCATTGCCGGCGGCGCGGCGTCATCGGCGCCGGCACGGGCCAACCACATTCAGTCAACCCGTTCATGGACGAAAAAGATTGTTCAGAAAAAAATTAAAACGAAGAGCAGATAAATGCAGGTGACGATCTTTTCGATTCGAGCTCGGGCGTGCGGCGGATCGCATCCCGTTTCTTGACGCACGCAAGTACGGTATGTCTCGGCGAGATCTGCACGCTGACATGGCGACGTATGAGTAGGATGGATGGGTGAGTGCTGGCTGTGGGTGGATGACGAAGGTAAGCAACCGCCGAGGGAGCATCTGCACTCTGCTGCTGCTGCAGGACTGCAAGGCGTCGCCATCAGATCTCCTTCCGTTCTTGTTCTTGGCTACCAACCCCATCATCATCATCATCATCACACGGAAAGTGTGGCGTCCTGGAATCGCAACGTCTGGATCCTCCTACCTCATGCCGCTGTCACGGCTAGCGACATTTTTTTGTACTACTCCTACCTCAATATACATTATGCGCAGTAAAAGCTATGTATCTAGAAGAGCATACTTACAATTTGGAACCGGAAAGGGCATGTGTAATCCTATGTCGTCTAATTGAATTTCCAAGCAAAGCGACTGGTGGAGCTGGTGATAGATATATCTCACGTCTCATTTATTTCCTTTCATTTATGCATGCGCCACTGGTCAGTGTGTATGTATAATTGGAGATTTGTTTGCAAGGAATATCATTCGGGAAGAAGTTCATTCCTACTCTTTTCATGCCATTGTCACTGCTGGCATGTTGCTCTCCCTGAAAGCAACTGATCTAGCGTCAAAGCTTCTTACTTGACTCAATATACAAGAGGAGATTTGTAAGTTGTAAAATCGATTTTTTTGAGCAAAATAAGTTGTAACATCGTTATTCAGACAGATCAAGTAACCTTTTTTTTTATCAGATATATGGATCAGATGTGGGCGTGTTACTTAGTATAAAAGAAGAGAGGCCTTGTTTAGATTGAGGTTAGGAATCAGTATTTGGCACTATAGCACTTTCGTTTATATTTGATAATTATTGTCCAATCATGGCTTAACTAGGCTCAAAAGATTCGTCTCGTAATTTATAATCAAACTGTGTAATTAGTTATTTTTTTTATCTACATTTAATACTCCATGCATGTGTCCAAAGATTTGATGTGATAGAGAGAGAGTGAAAAAACTTAGCAATCTAAACAAGGCCAGAGTTGCGTGCTGGTTCAACCTTGGACGACTCAGCTTTCAGTTACAGGTGAGGTGACATGTACATCTAGTATCGTGGATGCACACACATTGCAAGCACCGTACACCAGACACACTCCTCCTATGCACCTGTCCAGGCCACATGATTGCAATACACCTCAAGGAAATGGAACACTACTTTTGGACCTGTCCTGCTAGCCAGTGCTCATGATCATCCCAAGAAGAAATTCAGACTTGCAAGCAAACATAGCTAGATCGTCGCTAGGCAATGCCAATCCTGGGAGGCCGGACAGTTACAGCCTAGGAGTGTATCTCTATCTGATGATCTCATGGGTCCTATCCGGTGTTATTTTAATCCTACATTAAGCTGATGACTAACCGGCCTGTGTTCTTCTCTAATAACATAGTACACAGATGCTGGTATTTTACTATTGTGGAGTGAGTAAAAAAGGATGGAGGTAAACGTAAAACCTGCTCGAAACGCATCTGAAAAAGCGTGTTTTACTGTGGAGTGTCACCACAAACCGACCTAGCTTATGCACGCGTGATGCAAAAATGCAACAGCTAGTGTCTCCGCACACGCGCTGTGAGACGCAGAGATGGCCGGTCGATCGGCACGTACGCACCTGGGTGTCGTCGCCGTCTCCATCGCCCGCCGCGCCGAAGCTGTCGACGTTCACCACGTTCCTGCACGCCCCCTTCCCCTGCACCGCCATGACGCGGTCCTCCTCCTCCTCGTCGTCCTCCCACTCCGACTTCAAGAAGCGACCTTCGTCCTCGGCTTCTCCGTCCCTAGCCGACGACGACGACCATAGCCTCAGGACCTGCTCCTCCCTCGCCTCACCGCCACCACCACCGTCGCCGTCGCCCACGGCCATCCTCGGTGCCGCGGCCACGAGCACCAGCGCCAAGAGCAGCGCGCACCTCGTCGCCGCACCCATTGCACGACGCATGCGTCCTACCTTAGCCCTGCACTCGTGTACGGGAGGTGTCTAATGGCACGGCGGCGGGCAGGCGACGAGTGCGAGTGGGTGCATGCACACGACACGACGCGTATGTATGTATGTATGCCTTGGCTTGCAAGCGTGCAGTGACTTATACCAACTCGCTCCAGTACAGGCTCGAGCTGGCAGCACAGAGAGAGCAGAGGGAGATGAAGAGGTGTGTACCGTGCGAGGTGGAGATGGATCGAGTGGGGGAGGAGGAGGAAGAAGGGGTGGTCGGAGGACTTGAAGTGCAAGTGAATGATAAAAAATGAGCGTGCGCCAGAGGGAGGTGTGGTTTATGCTTTACTCATCCTCTGAAAAAAGAAAAACCAAACCAAAGGAAGCTGCAGCTGCAGGGGGCTAGCTGGCCCCTTTCCTTTCCTTTCCCTTGGCACTCATTTCCCATCATTTTGTGGTGTCCATTTGTGCCGGCCGAGACGTATTTGCAGGTAGGAGTACATACATAACTATTTCTTGCAAGGCAATGCTAATAGTAGTTAGATAAGGCCAACACCGAAGCAGAGGAACAACGTCAACTTTGTCATGGTGTTCAGAGCATGCTATGCATATGCGCTACATACAAACATTCTAAGACGTAAAGGCATGTGCGTGGCAGAGGAATCCGGCTAGGTTTGGCGCTGTCATAAAAAAAAGAGTCTTATATAAGTACTTACTCCAGTATCCTCGTGGCATATTCAGGATGTATATCGTTTCATTAGGAGTTTAGGACAATGCTGATGGCTCTTTCGCGAAAGGATCACCTGGTGGCCGCGCCGGTCGCGGGAACGCCATGCGGCTTGCGCGGACCATGATTGCGCGTCCACCATGTGGCTCCATTGCCATTGCCGCGGCCGGCTCCAAGTGCGTCCTTGGCTGCAATGGATGGATTCAGAGTCCCAGATCCGGCTGGCCACCACCGGCATACGGCAACCATACGCATCGGTGACATTGCGACTTTTTCTTATATACACGAGGCAGGCAACCCCATTTTCATTTAAGCAAACGGAGATGCAGAAGACTGTGAAGAGTTCTTTTTTGGGTCCTAGGACACCAGGGGTATGGCACCATGAGTGCCACTTGTACATAAACCTCTATTTTCTCTTACTTAATTGAACATCAGAGCTCCTGCCTTCTATTAAAAAAAAAGTTTGTGAAGAGTTAGAGGAACGGTGGCATCTGTTATGTTGCCAAAAGTATTTTATTGTGAAAAAGAAACAGTTCGAAAATATTCAATTCTATAAATGAATTTGTACACCCTAGGATTTCGATCTTACCGTCAAGTTAGAAAAAAAAGCCTCGATTTCTAGAGCTCCTTGTTTCTATCTCATGCAAGAGAAGAGAATCTAAGGCAAAGACGAGAATAATAAGAGTATGACCAATGCAAGCATATAACTATAGACTATAGTGGTATCATTAACCATAAGCAAATTTAATACAACATCCAAACTTCCAAGCTCACAGCGCATGCACCCATGTGCTTAATGGACCACGGTTTCTGTCCACGCTCAGACAAAAGTGCAACAAGCCAACAATCATTTTTCTCTCCCTCTCACAAGCTAATGTTCTCTCTCCTGAGGCTCTCGGTGACTCTGCGAGAACGAATGTCATTTCGCAGGCTACTAACTTTTCGTCTCTCCCCTCCACGGCATCTCCTATGCAGGGGTGAAGCCAGCACAACATCTACCTTACCATCTATGATCTGCACCATAGAAACACACTTAGTAATAATGACTTTCTAATAATTTTTTGAAAACCGTCGGGATCAGTTGACCCCAACCAGAAGGGCGTGGCTCCGCCACTGCTCCCATCTGATGTGGCACAATGAGACCACCAACCAACGCTGGAGCATTTGGACTGATCTAAAAGGAACAAGTCCTTTTAGAAGGAATTGTGGGTCTTAATTCTCTATTGAGCACAAGAAAAAAGGGCTTGTTTTTTTTTCTTATGTTGATTCTTCTTATGTCGAAGTAAGAATCATTTTTCTTCTTATTTGTTTTGTAAAAAAATATTCTTTATTCGGGACAGGCAGCCCAGCAGTTCTCGACTTAGATTCCGCTTCCCTTGCTTCATTCCCTCTCTTGGAGCGTCCTTTAGTTTTAGTTGCAGTCCCCTGTCCTGATGGGGATGATTCTGCCAGCCACCTTGTATCTATGTTGAGCATCATGTCAATATTCTTCTATTAATACAATGATACGGCGCTCTCCTACGTGTTCGAGAAAAAAAAAAAGCATCACGTCGACACATTGTTGACTTGCGAGAGCACGTTGCTTGTGCGCTGGTGCAGTGGTGCTGGGCTTGCTCGTGACGCGCACATTTTTCCTGCTGCAATGCTGACTGTTTGGTACGCAGTCACCTTCCACTCTTCTTTTTCGGAAACCGGAAAAAAGTGGATACAAATAAAAAAGAGTACCAAAAGAAGCGCGGCATCGTTGTCCATTGCTATAGCAGCTTCCATTTCAGACATGCTAGCAAGGCCTACCAAAAATGTTACTTCAGTCATACCTTTTTAGCGAACGGACAGTTTTTCCTCTCACAACGTTTCAGCATAAGCCATTTGTGCAGTTCCTAGCACATGTTTATATTACCGGCAAAAAACGCAAGGATCCAATAGGATGAGGATGCGCTGTAGAATGCACATGAATTGCAAAGACGCAAACCTGATCTCCTTTACCTTCTGATAAAACCTCAAGCGGGGGGGGGGGGGGGGGGGGGGGGGGGGGGGGGGGGGGGGTTGTGACCTTACACCTGGACAACTGAGGTCCAGAACTCAGCCAAGGGAAAACATGCTGACATGTACACCCTGTTGAACACGCTTACCATCTACTAGTTACTGTGTATACTCTGCCTGCCAATTTCGATCGAGTGTCCTTACATAGGTCTTTGTCACGACATGTTGATCTCCATGCTGCCAGCTCTTGGGGAACCGGCAGACGGGGCACACGTCGGAGACCCTCTCGCAGTCGATGCACAGGCAGAGGTGGCGGCACGGCATCACCAGCACCGACGCCTCCTTCCCGCCGCACCACCGGCAGGCCCCCAGCCCGACGGTAGCCGTCGTCGTCGTGCCCCTGCCCCTGCCGCCACGGCCGCCCAGGAGGCCGGACTGGAAGAAGCCCTCAGGGGTGGCGGCTCCTCCGGCGTCACGGTTTCTGGCTGGAGGCCGCGTTGTCGACCTCCTCGCTGTCGCCGGTGCCTTCTCGGGTGAGGTTGGTGCTCTGCGCCACCACCTGCATCAGCCTGGTCTTCAGGCTGTTGGCGACCGACTGGTTGTACATGGCAGCCGACTGCCACGACTGCACCTCCATGGCGACTTGCCTGATCTGCTCGTTCAGCTCCTTGCTCTTCCTGTTCATTGCCTCCGCCTCCAGTTCCTTCTCCCGCAGCTTCTTCCCCACCGCTCGTTCGAGGTTCGCCAGGAAAGAAATCATCCGCCGCTGGTTCACCTCCTTCATCTGCTTGCCGATTTGCTCTGCCTGTGGGGAATAATAAGAGCCATGAAGTGGAAAGGGGTTATAAGAAGAAATCACCCTAGTGGTAGACTCGTAAAATAGAGAACCAAGCTCATATATTATCGTGATAACATGGTATGCATAACTGATTTGAATGTTCTGCATAGAACTTGAAAGCAGGAGAATCAATGCACTACAGGCTACAGCAAGCAAATGTATCTTGCAATGTTCTAACACAGCATATTTAGATAACTCAAACCATTTAAATGTTAATATTAAATATTAAACTATATAAAGGTGTGTTACTTCAAATCAAACAGTTAGACCCATGTAACATACAAGATCAAAACACTTGGACACCAAGCGCACTATCTCATATATTCTCGTTATAACATGGTATGCATAACTGATTCATATGTTCTGCATAGAAACTGAAAGCAGGAGGAGAATCAATGCACTACAGCAAGCCAATGTATCTGACAATGTTCTGACACAGCATATTTAGATAACTAAACCATTCAAATATTAATATTAATATAAAACTATATAAAGGTCTACCACTGTTTCCATGATGGAATAACCAAACAAGAAATTCATAAATAATTATTTATTTGTTCATTTCATCCTTGTTGTCCCATAAAACACAATATCCAGGATTTGATCGATGAATGAAGCTGCGCTGAATATTTACCTGAAGTCTTAAGTAATAGCTAATCTCTCTGTTTTCTTTGTCCAGTTCAGCCATCAGATCATCAACAGAGGACATTGTGGTAGGCAACGAGGTCATGCTAGCACTGCCAGATGTGATCGATGAATTGTGCTCATCATCCTCATAAGACAGCCTCAGACCAGTTGATACAGCACTAGGATTGCCAACCCGTGCTAACCGATCAGCATTCTGTTGATGATAGTCGTTCAAGGACATCTGAAGCTTCAGCAGCTTCTCAGTCCCTGCGTCAATGTTTGTAGTCCTTGCTTGGCTCATAACAGGAAGGTGGGTGTTTCCAGTGTAATTACAATAACCAGCAGGACCAACCGCGGGAACTGCATTGATAATAACACAAATGTCGATCAGAAAAAATTCAGTGGTATGGCAAGAAGGCATAGTTCAATTAACCAGTTTCACTGAAAATATGGATGCCAATATGTAGGTTTATGGAAAAGCAAGGTAGGGCCAGGATAATGTTATGACTACTAGCGAATTGGGTGTTTTCATTGTCAAAATTAACAAAGTGACTTTGAACGCTCCTGTGAGATAAAATTTTACTGGCATTACAGACAGAATTAGATGTTACTGACATGTTCAGACCAAATGGTAAGCAGGTGGGATGGAACATTGTGGCTGCAAATCTCAATGGTCCAAAATCGAGCACAAACTATTAAGGAACACAGAACTAACGCAGAAATATTGGCTACATCTGAAGATACAAATCTGCTAGTAAACGGTTCCGAGCCAGGAAAAATAACGCAGCAACAAGTAATAAGCAGGTAGGTTATCCGTCTCACCTGCGGTGCTTCCGAACAGCTGCAGCGGCGCGGACTTGGCGCTGAACAGGAACTGGCCTTGGTTCTGGCTCTGGTTCGGATCCTCCAGTGGCGGCGCCGGAAGGGTAGGCGGCCGCCAAGTGGGCGCCACCCACCCGGAACGCTTCCCCGTCCATTCCACTCCTCCCCTCCCTGCCAAGCGAACAGAAGCTATGATGAAATGGGTACATCGAAGACATCTACCGTGAATTCAATCCCGAGTCCACGAGAGGAGCGAGCACGGCGATTCGATTCGCTCGAGAGAGAGAGAGAGATATCTGCCTCCCCGTACCAGGAGGAAGAAGCCGGCCGCAGCAGATCACACCCCGAGGCGCCGCCGCCGCCGCTGCTCTCCGATCGGGCACGAATCCGCACCGCTCAAGGGGAAGCCGAGCCCGCGCCGATCCGATCGCGCGCGCCCCTGATCGAAGAACGCGCAGAAAAAAATCAGGGAGGGGGAAAAAATCCAGCAACCGAAAATCCGCAATGCGATTTGGTGGTGGGGGGCGAGGAGATGTGGAGATTGGGCCCCTGAAGGGGAAACGCACCGGAACTGCGCCGCCGCCGGCGGATTGGGGAGTCCGCGGTGTGTGTGTGTGTGGGTGGGTGGGGGGTGGGGGTGGGGGTTGGAATTCCGCGATTTATTGCCGGTTTCTCGTTCGTAGGCATTGTTTAAATGCAGTGAGTAAGATTTACGGGTCGGGTGTCACATTTCGAGCACCGTTCGCCTCCGTTTAACCTGTTTACGTATCGTTTAAACGCTACACTGTGCTGCATCGTTTTTATTTAATCGATTGTTTTGATTATTTAAACGGCCGTTTTTCCGTTTAAATACTCATTTTGCCCGAATAATAGGTTAAACGGTAGGTGACCGGCTATTTACTATTTAGTGTTTAGGATAACACTAATTTCGAGTCACGTTGAGCTAATTGTTTGACAGTAATAATAAAATAAATTATAGAAGTTCGTAGTATTCTACGAGACGAATTTATTAAGTCTAATTAATCTGTTATTTAGCCTGTTCGTTTGTTAATTTTAGTCAGGGCTTATCAGTCAGCCAACAGTGTTTTTCTCTCACAATAAACCAGCACCAGTCGGACTTATCAGCCTAGAGACCGACCAGCGAACAGGCCGATTAGCACATGTACCTTTACTTAGCACCATATTGTCAAATCATGTACTAATTAGGCTTAGAAAATTCCTCTCGTAAATTAATCATAATCTGTGTAATTAGTTATTTTTTTAGTCTATATTGGATACTCCATGTGTCTAAGCATCTTATAAAATAGAGACTAAACTTTACGGGGGAAAAACTAAATAAGAGCTTAATTACTTTCCGGCGTCGCTTGTGTGCGTGATTTAAAAGTTCATGGAGAGGAGAGGAGAACAAGGAGGTGGGGATAGGAAGGAGGAGAGTAGGAGGAGAGGCTCCACCGGTTTGCCACGCACGCCACCAAGCCACGTCACTGGGCCCACCCGTAAACGAACTTCTGTTTCTGGCGGTACTTGGGCTGGGCTGGGCAATGAAGAAAGGCCCAGTTTGTAATGCTTGTCGTCCTAGTTGGTGTGCTGGATAATGTACACCGGCCTCCCATTAGCTCCTTTTGTTTTTTTGTTGTAATGAAAAAGGCAGAAAAATCCAGATTCTTCAAACTTACCCACACAACACCATGGGCCCTGTTTGGAACGGAGGAATGAAAAACATTGGAAAAAAAACACAGGAATAGGAAACGAGTGTAGGTAGAAAACAAAGGATTGAAAAAACACAAGAATTTCATAGAAATGGGTGTTTGGAACACAGTGACATAAGAATGTGTTTATTCCTCTATTCTAGTGCACAAGGGCTTGCTCATCTCTCCATTCACATGTAGGAAAAATTCTCAACAGCTTGGAGTGGATGTTTTATTTCCGCCATTTCGGGCATCACTACTGCACAAATGATTTTGCAAGACGGTGCTCTTTTATTAATGGAGGCGGTCACAAAATCCACCCGCCACAGTTAATGCTTGCGATTAACGGAGGCGGGCATTTTTTTATTTACGGAGGCGGGTGTCTTAAGACAACCGCCTTAAAAATAACATTTTTTTGGAGGCGGTCGTCTTAAGGTGCCCGCCTCCATAAATCGATTTTCGGAGGCGGGCACACTATAAGGCCCACCTCCTAAAAAGGCCTAGGCCCAAAGAAGCCCAGAAGGCTCGTTACCAGGGTATATATATATAGCTGAGTTAGGGTTTGGGGGCGAAATCATCCCAACTCGCTCTCTCGTCTCTCATAGGGCGCGCGGGCTCTCACGCGCGCTCCCTCCCTCCCCTCCCCATCCCGCACCACCCCTCACCCCACCCTTGCCGACGGCGCCCCCTCCTCTTCTCCTCCCGACGGCGCCCCCTCCCCATCCCTACGGCGCCCCATCCTCTTCTCCTCTCGGCGGAGCACCTCCCTATCCCGGCGGCGCCGGTGGATCTAGCACCACCGAGCGCGGATCTAGCCTTCCCCCACCATCGGTGAGCCAGAGCACCTCCACAACCGGCGGATCCGGTGCCCCTCCCCCTTCTTCCCCGCCACCGAGCATGGATCGGGTCGCGCGCGGCCCCTCGGTGGCGGATCCGGTCACGGCTGGTGCAAATCGGGCCGCGACGGCGACGAATCCAGTCTTGGCGGGGACGGATCAGGTCGTGGTGGCGGCGGATCGAGACGCGGCTGGAGCAGATCGGGTCACGGTGGTGGCGTATCGAGGCGCGGTGGATCTGCCCCGTCCACCTCCGGTGATGGCAGAGGGAGGAGTGGCGGATCCGATGATGGATCGAGCAACCCTGGCTGTGGCAGCATGCGGGGCGGAAGCCTGCTCCCACGGCGGTGGCCCTAGATCCTAGGTCCGGTTAGGTCTAGGCGTCGGGCTCTTTTCTTTTTTTTGTTTTCTTAATTTGATTAACCGAGGCGGGCATTTGAACCGATTCCGTAAAGTCGCGATTAATCGTGACCTTTGATTGGAGGCGGTTGCAATGCCCGCCTCCATTAACCCTTTTTGCCCATCACCATTAAGATTTCTATAGTAGTGCTTGTTTGGAACGGAGATATTGAAAAAATAGGAAAAGGAAAAAAACACATGAATAGGATGGAGATGAGATGACAAAACAGAGGATAGAAAAAACGCAGGAAACATACACAAGGTGGTGTTTGGACCATAGTAATTAGAGCTATAGGAATCTTTGGTGGGAGCAAAGGGCAAAAAAAAAAAAACAATAGCAGCATGTAAGTTCACTTGCCGTAGCTGGAATGTGGGTCACTGACACCCTGACAATCTGCGGTACCCTCCTTTTTTCCCTGTCTTCTTCACGAGGACTGCATCCGACATACGCAAAGGAAGGGAAACCAAGGGATTAAGGATTAAGTATTCCCCCTTTGGTTCACGGGTGAAGCATAGGAATTTCATAGGATTAAGGATTCCTTTGGAATGGGCACTGTTGATGCCTTTGGTTCACGGGAATGAAGCAGATGAAATCCATAGGAATACTGTGCCAACGCCATGAAAACGGAGGAAACTTAACATCCAATCGGACCTCTTTTTTGTGCAAAGACCGAGGCAACTCTCCTTGTTACTCGTACCAAAGACGGGCAACAGTCGGTAGCAAGAATAAAAAAGATATAATGCCGGTGACCAGATAACTAAGAAATTAGATTACTATTACAAGCATATGTTCTTCCTTTCCTATGTTCCAAACAATCATTTCTATTCCTATCCTCTGTTTTTTACCTGCAATCTTATCCTATCCCTGCGTTTCTCCTATTCATGCGTTTCTCCAATCCTACGTTCCTAAGGAGCCCTAGATGTTTTATTTCATGTGAAATGTGCATCCAGCTACAGTAAAATAGAGGAAAGGAATTGATAGTCCAGTTTAGTTCCTTTCCTTTATTTTTAGATTGCTACAATTTTCCTTCAAAAATCCTTTGTTCCAAATGCCCCTTCATGAAGGAAAGCAAGCCTTTCCATAGGGAAGGAAAACTTCATTCCTCCATTCCAAACACCTATGTGATGTAAACAAAACATAGAAATTGGATTCCTTTGAAATTCCTATGAAATTCCTCCAATCCAAACAAAGCTCTCAAGGTTTATTACTGTTCAAACCCCAATAAAAAGAAAAATATATAAATTAGCTTACACCGTACCTAATGGTTTTTTTTTTTTTTTGAAACGGTACCTAATGGCTATTGGCAACGGTGTGACATCGGACTTGTTGGTTATCATCAGCAGGAAGCCAGCAATAGGTAGGCTATATGATTTGTAAAGCTCGTTTCTTTGACGAGACATGTAGGAGGAGACGCTGGTAACCACCAGGGTTCTAAAATTTGGTGTACATGTTTTTACCGGCCACGGTTAAAGTTTCATGGATTTGGAAAATTCACTTCCCAAATTTCGGACGAAGAAAATTTAAAAAAAATTGGATTTTATGGTGCTCAAATTTCCAAAAAAAACAAAAAGAGAATGGTACAAGATTAGATTTTATCCGATCCGGCTGAAATTTTGAACCCTGCTGATAACGCCACGACGATGGAAGATGCATGCTGCAGATGTGAACGAAGATGCTTCTTCTCCTGAACAGTGAATGAACAAGCGACAGCAAGCAGAAGCAGAGAGTAGCCTAGACGAGGGCGGCCGGCCCCGGCCAGTTGTTTCGCGGAGACCGGAGAGGCAGAAGCTTTCCTCCAGAATCCAAAGCTTCATGCAGTCCATCCTTACAGTTCCAGGTTGGAAGTTGGAACTGTAACGTACGTACGGAATAGCAGCTGTAGCACACAACACAGCGCATACGAGAATGAAAAGGGCCGCGAGAACGCTGTTCCCGTGCGCCTGCTTAGCTTGCTGCAGCACACAACATCAGCGCATACGGTACGCTTCCTGCTTGCACTGCACACTACACACTGCACACTGCACTGCAGGCGCCCGCCCGGGCTCACGCGAGTCGCGCCGCGGCATGCATGCACGCGGCAACTAGCACTAGCAATGGCAGCTTATTAGTGGCGGCAGAGACATGGAGGTCACGAGGACAGGGTGTGGCCGTGGCGCGGCTCCTTCCCTTCGTCCTAGCTACTCCGTCCGATCCTACCTGCGTGCTCGCACCGGCAGCCTCTTGCGCCGCCGTCCGTCACCGTCCAGGTTGAGCCAGCCGGTTCCTCCTATCGTCACTGGTACGACGTCCGATCAACGATCATCGTTTGCTCGTGCAGATCATCAGTTACCTCTCGACATGGATTATATTATATTCATGAAGCTGTGGTTAGTCTCGTTCGGCAGCTGGCGGATCCTCCGGCGGCGCGGCGAACTCAACGCAGGCGGCCGGCCAGCCTGATCCAGGCGGCGGCGGCACGGCAGCCGGCCGGGCGGGCGGGTTAAGGGCGCGATCTAGATCGGGATGAAGTCGGAGATACTGCCTGCAGGTACAAACTACCGCCCCTACCTCTCCGATCCGCTCGATCGACCTTTGCGATTTGAATTTAAATAAATTATTTCCATCTGGCTAAAAGTCGGTGCGTTTTAAATATAATTTAGTTTAATTACACTCTAATTCACTTCAACACATCTACACTCTAATTCACTTTAACACATGTAGATGGAGACGAATACATACGCATCCAAACAATGTCTCAGCGAACCCCCCTTTAGAACACGGGAGAAATTTCTGGCATGTATTTTTCTTGTGAAATTGAACTGATTTCTGTAGAATTTTCCTACATGATTTCTGTGAAAATTTTGGGTTCCAAAGAGGCCTAAAAGGTTTTGGATAGATAGTTGGATTCTAGATCTATCCCATTCTAATTTTTTCATCGCAACCTCATTTTTCTTAGGAGATCAAACATGACTTCAATAAAGATGATCTATACTAATTAAGGAATATGCATGCTAATTAAGGAATATAAGCCACTGTTAAAAGGAATGCATGAATAAGGCATATAGGCCAAAACCTCATGCTGATCTGGGCCCGACCTATTATTTATAAGAGCTAAATACAACAAGATTTTGGATTGGAGACAATTTTTTAAATCGTAAAACATCATTTTCTAGCAGGGAGGAACTGGCATAAAAACTGTATGTCATGTGATTTGTTTGATACATTTCCCTTTGAAGTCTAAGTCGTCAAGCCGTATTTTTCAGCTTATTTTTTTCAGCCAGAACAATATTTTTCTCTCGCAACAAATAAGACGGAACAGTATTTCGACTTATTTTTTCAGCGGTCGTTTGTTTGACCCATCACCTATGACGTGCTGTTTTGTGTGTATTCTTTGGGGGTAGCGCTGATGTTCAATCTCCCGTAACGTCCGGTCCAAGCTAACAAGTAACAACACAAAGATCCAGACCCTTGTTTAGTTGCCCAGAGTTGGCGCCGCCGGAATTACTGTACAATTAGTTGGCACTGTAGCGTTTTGTTTGTATTTGATAATAATTGTCCAATTGTTGACTAATTAGGCTCAAAACGTTCGTCTCGCAAAGTACAACCAAACTGTGCAATTATTTTTCAATTTCGTCAACATTTAATACTCCATGCATGTACCGCAAGTTTGATGTGACGGGGAATATTCTTTTTTATAGTGCCAAAGTTTGGATTTTGGGTAACTAAACACCCCCCAGCTTGAAAAGGGGGCTTTTCCTTTTTGTTTTCAGAGCCTAATTGTCTGTGCGGACCTGTTGGCTTCTCTTGTAATCCGTACTTTTCAGCATTGTCGATGTTTTACCATCGGCAACCCGTCACGGGAGTACCCGGGCGGTGATTTGTTCGGAGGAGTATCAGCGTATGCAGGAACTCGGTAGTAAACACAGGGAGACAATGATTTATACTGGTTCGGTACGCCGGAAAATCACGGCGTCCTACGTCCAGTGTGGGGTGGATAGTATATTGCGCCCTGCGCTATTTGTTGTGTTGCGAGGTATGTTGTGGTTGTGAGTTCTGTCGGTTATGTGTCGATGCGTTCTTCTATCAGTCTGTCAATCTAGGGACCCCTGCCCTCCTTTATATAGTCCAGGAGAGGCGAGAGTCCTAGTCGATTACAAAGTAGAGATCCTAATAGGATTACATGTAACTAGTCCTAATAGGATTACATGTAGAGAATCCTAGTCCTAATAGGATTATATGTAGAGAATCCTATTTGGACTAGGTTTTCTTCTCTCTTCTCCGTGGGGAACCTTATGGGTCCCGCATCGACAAGCCCCCGAGCATTTCATGATTGAGCTTCAAGGGCCGGGTTATTGTAGACTTGTTCTTTCTTGAAGCGAGATCTTGAGATGGTCTTCTTTGTCTTTTCTTTGGCTGATGTGCACTTTTGGACAAAAGTGCACTCAGTGAGTGTAGCCCCCGAGCCTCTTGCTCGTTGGGACAAGAAGCCAGAGGGTCCCTTTAGTCTTCTTGGTTGCTCCGAGTTCTTTTTCGGTGGGTGCAATTTTTCGTAAAAATTGCACTCACTGAGTGTAGCCCCCGAGCCTCTTGCTTTTGCTTGCAAAAGTTGGAGGGTCTAGATTCTTGTCTTCAAAAATTTCTGGGGTTATGTATCCCGCAGCCCCCGAGCCTTCTCTGAGTACTTTTCTTTAGAATAGAAATCGGATGAAGGGTCTTGATGTGTTGTCGTTGTTGTAGTCTTGAGTACTTGTATTCTTGGTCTTTCATCCTTGAATTCGAGCCCCCGGGCGTAGTTGAAGCGAATGCTGAGCCCCCGAGTTTAGCGTTTGATTAAGCCGTGACGCTCTTCCGAGTTGTTTTTTATTCCTCCAGATCGTTTTCTAGACTTCTCTGGTTCTTGATGTAACTCTTTCAGGTTGTTTGCACTTCGTCCAGGTTCTTTCTGAACTTGTATGTACCTCATCCGGGTTATTTTTTATTCATCCAGGTCATTTCTAGACTTCTCTGGTTCTTGATGTACCTCTTTCAGGTTGTTTGCACTTCGTCCAGGTTCTTTCTGATTTTGTATGTACCTCATCCGGGTTGTTTTCTGATCAATCCAAGTTCTTTTTTGTCTTGATTTCTGTTCCCAACTTATCTAGGTTGTTTTTCTTCAATCCGGGTTCTTTCTGATCTTGTCTTGGTCCTTGCCGTACCTTGTTGGGGTTCTTTTTTTATCAATCCGGATTCTTTCTGATCTTGTCTTGATTCTTGCCGCACCTTGTCAGGGTTCTTTTTTGATCAATCCGGGTTCTTTATGATCTTGTCTTGGTTCTTGCCGCACCTTGTCGGGGTTCTTTTTTTTATCAAACCAGGTTGTTTCTGGACTAGCTCTCAGGAGCGTGTTTTTCCTGATCTCATGGTATGGATGTAGCTCTCCTGCATGTTAAACATAAAAATATGTTGTAAATGACATTCCGGATATAAAGTGGGGAGCATGACCCATATTTGAAAAATCAATCAGGGGCGGGCCCCGGCATTATGAAATGCATATAAACTTTTTGCGTCTTGCTCTTGCTAGGCCATGCAAATTCCTCAGGTAGTGTCCTGTTACGTTTAAGCACTTGAATCTCTGGCGTATGGTTCAGAGGTTCATGACGTGACCATGTGAACCTAGCACTCGGTTCGTGACCGTCCATGTGAGTAGACAAGCTTCACGGATTAAGACGTGTTCTACCTGAGGAATTCGGCGACCGTTAAGAGAAGACCTAGAGCACTATGTTTGCTCGCATGATGATTTTTTATATCTTGAGCACTATGTTTGCTCGCATGATGATTTTTGTGTCTTCCCAGAGACATATATAAATAATATCTGAAATATATAAAAAATGAGACGTGACTTAGCTTAGTTCATGGCCGCGTTGTTGTCGTGTGTATGTAGCCGAACAACACGGTGGAGCTTGATGTAGCAGTACAATTTGTTTCTGGATCAGAGTCATCGGACGGACCGCTCGCTTCAGGCTTGGACTACTTCCGTGCTTGATGTAGTCGAGTTCTTTTGGTACGACGTCGTAACCTGATATTCCTCTGTTCTGCACTGATTCGGTACTTGTCTTGGATAGAATTGGCTCTGGACATGTACGAACTTCTGTTGCTTGTTCGAGTAGGAGTAGGACTTGTTTCTGGGTTGGACTTGAATCCACGTGAAGATGAGTTGTATATGTGCATGTCGTATGGATGGTGACGTGTGATGTAATTCCTTTGGTAGAATACTTGTTTGCCGTGTGGTGCTTTCTTGCTTGCATGCTTCCTTCCTTCTCTTGCTCATGGCTTCAAAGTAATTTGAAACATATACGTATACGCAGTTGTATACGGTCTTGGACTCTTGGTGGTCGTATCCGAGTGCGGCTCAAAAACTATTTCCATAATTGACGCTTGCTAATCCCTTTTGATTTGTACGGTGACTTGGTTGACTTTTGCAGGAAATCCTTGTTTCTACGTGTTGCAAGCTTGCAGTTCGTAGCCTTACAGTGCTTGCGTTCCTTGACAGGTTCCCGTGCGGGTGCCACATCTATCTGTGGTCGTTGAGGCCGAGAACCCTGCATCTGGTGTTGATCGGAGTAGGACCGGTCAACTTTCTTCTTCGAACGATGGTGATGATGAGTGTGAACACGGCGAGTTGTTGACAAGATCGACTAGAGCTGCGGCGAGTTGTTGACGGGAGCCGACGAAAGCCGCGGCATGTCTTGATCTTAAGGTCCACCGAGCTCTCGAACGCAAAGCGCCGAGAACCCCTACCTAGCGCGCCAGCTGTAACACCCCTGGTGTTAGTCTTACCTAATTGCACTTGCATTTCCTGATCATGATCATCATCCATCCATTCATAAGCATATATCACTTGAAACATGTGAAACATGATTATGAAACAAGAGTATCATTTCAAGTGTTTTTCATTATTTCAGTACCTTTAGTGCTTGATTTTTGTATGACCAATCTATGGTATAGCTAAATATATTGTTAAACATCTTAGCTATGCTTAGAAAGTCATTAGGAACAATGTTCATGTTGATCATTTTGCCCAATTAAGATTTCAAATCATGGTTTGACTTGTTTTGACCCTAGGACTTTTTGGTTTGACTGTTCAAAAAGTACCACTTAGAATATTTGCATGTCTAAGCAACCTAAAGCAAAGTTGTAGCAAATTTTATAAGGAACAAAAGTTATTTTGTGACCAAGTCATGAAAATGAGCACAACATGTTCAATTTGGGCCCACAAGTCGGATTTGTGGTGCTGACTCAACACTTAGAATATTTCTAAGTCAAAAGTCAGATTCCACTTTCATGTACTCAACTTTGGCTCGATATAACTTGTGATCCAGTGAGATTTAGGTCTTGGTCCTGTAACATGATTTCTAGCTGGTACTTAGAGCTATAACTTTCATTTCTACTATTTTTGCTAAGGACCAACGGATTAGGAGTTAGAGCCTCACCAAATGGCGCTGTCAGTCAGTTCATTGATCGCTGAATCGCTGCTACAGTGCCCGACCGGTTCAGAGGAACACCGCCGCGTGGATGCCGCGCGTCGCCGGTCTTCTACTCGCGCAGGCCATGCGCCGCGGCCGTTCTGGCACCGCTGGCCTCGCCTTAAGCCCTCGCGCGCCTGCCCGACCAGTTCAACCGCTCATTTTTCATTTCCTTCGCCGCAACGCTCTTTCGCTGCAGCAGCACGCTGGCTCCTCCATCGACACCGAGCAAGCGCCGTCGCCCAACGCGCTCACCGCCGTGAAATCGCCACCTCCAGTTAGCGCTCAGCTCCGCCTTCACCTCCCCTAGCTATTCCATCTCGCCGTCGAGCCAGAGAACCCAAGGTAGTGGCCCAATTGAGTTTTCGCCGCCACCACAACTCGCCGGAGTTGGAACTCACCGTGGCTAGCACGGCACAACTTCTCTCTTCCTTCCCTAGCTCCCGCCTTGTCTTCTCCGTCGCGCATTGTTGCTCGGGTGATGATGTCACCGTCCCTGCCGGCCCCGTCTGGCCGGAACACGGCCGCGCACCGCCATGCGCCATGGCCGAGCCGCCGAGCTCCGTGGCTGGGGTGCTTAGGGGTTAGTAGGGAGCAAGGTTAGAGTACCAATAGACGAGGTTCTTCACGTAGGGCACGCCGGTGCCGTCGGTTTCGCCGGGGAGATCACCGTCGGCGAGCTCGACCATCGCCGCGCCGACGTGTGCCGTCTCCCCTGTTCTGTGTCTATGACACGGGGGTCCCGCGCGTCAGTCGCTGAGCCAAAGAGGGAGCCAGGCTTGGGCTGCGCTGTGTCGTGGGCCATCGGATCTTTTCGGGCCGGCCCAGTACTGTTTAAGTGATTGGATTTCCCTTTTTTTCTTTATTATTTGAAATCTAAAATGGTTTGAAAATTTTTTGGGTGATCAAATTTGCTCCAAATTTGTTGAAACAAATTTTGCTAGGTTCCTTATCATCAGATCTACTAGGGAAAATTATTGCATGTCATTTTTGGGATACTTTTCTGTAGGATTTTATTTAATCATGGATATTGCTGATAACTTGAAAAATATGTAGAAAAATCTATAGTCTGCAGAAAAATATGATTTCAAGTTCGTTAATCTTCTTAGGTCATGTACTTCCTAGGAAAAATATGTTTCATGCATGTGCTGTGGGAAAATTTTGAGGTGTAGTTCAAGTGCCTTTAATGGCTGATTTTTGTTATTTTTGCTAGAGAGCAAACTTGGTATAAAACATGCATGTCGTAATTTTAGTACAGTCATCATAGGCTATGAATAACCTAGGAAAAATATTAATTCTGTTGTTTGACACTTTTCATAGTACAAAGTAATTTCATGCTCATTTTTATGCTATAGCTTGTCATTTTTGTGTAGGATAGTTTACTTATCCAAATGTCATAAAATTTTTATGGTAGTCTGTTTAGGGTAGTATTATGCTACTGTAATTTTCTCAGATTTTTAGGAGCATCAGAAATATATGTTGCTATTCAAACCTATTATTAATTAGGGTTTAAGCAAGTGTTGCTTTAAGTGTGATTAAGAAATTAGCAAAGCTTTGGTGTATCTTTGAAGCATTTCATAAGATATGTTAACTTAACATATTTGTAGTAGAAGAGAATGCAGTAGATGACATGTGCTTGTAGTATGTTTTCTTGGATGATGTTGACTACCTTGCATTCAAATATATCCATTGTATTCATCTCATTCGATGCACCGTTTGCATAATCACTTACGCGCATCGCATCATACAGGATCGCAAACCGAGAACCCAGTCGTCATACCCGAGGAGCCAGAGGAGTAGCTCGAGGTGCAGTAGTAGGAAGTGCCAGAAGCCGACGAGGAGGACGTTGAGGAACTTCCGGAGTGCCCCGATCACCGTCCGAGCTCCTTCGAGAGAGGCAAGCCCCGGAGCATTTTTCTCCCGATTTGCAATAATTTAATTAAATACTTTACTTTAAAGTAATGCATTACGTTCAGGAGTTGTTTGCAACCATTGCTGCATTATACCTTGCTTACCTTTGTTATACTATATCCTTGTTACCCTGGTATCCGCAGTCGAGTCAATGCTTAGCTGGCTTAGATCGGTAGAAGTCAGGTGATTTCCTGTCACCTGCGAGCTATAGGTGGTTACCTGGATCTGCTTGGATGACTATGAAGTCATGGTATAACTAAGTGTTAAATGAAGTTGAGACCGGACGAAGACTTGTAGAGTTTTAGACTGTAGTGTTTTCCGTCTGTGTCGATTAAGGACCGACCGTTGTTGGGCCTCGAGTCATGTTGAACGCATGCCTTACATTTAGCTGGCCGGATAAAGTACCTTCCGACCGTGAAGCTGGGAGATTTTTCGGGCCGAGTAGATTGCCCGCAACGCACTGTACCGGAGCAGGTGTGGTAGGACACGGGGGCGGGATGATAAGACCAAAGTGCAGTCGGTCGGCCCCCAAGTACATGTGGTTCCTGGCAAACTCGAGATTCCTGGAAAGTTGACTCGGTGATCAATATCCCACTTTAGCGGGTGAGTGAGGTTTGTGTAAGGAACAAATCACCAGCTGGTTAGGAATCGATTCGAATCGCCATCGCTCCTGGATAGTGAGCACTTAACTTGAGTTACTTCATCGTAGTAAATGTTATGGAACACTTGGATAGTTATAGTGAATATGACAGTATGGAAGTTGTTTAATGATCATTGGTTATCATTATCTGCTTAATCACATGTTTACTCTAGTATAGGTGCAAATCTAGTCGACAGGTTAATAATAATTAACTTGGCAAAAATTGCTTTTAGAAAGGTTCTTGAAATGCTAAAAATGCTTCTTTTTGCAAATGAGTCAGCTACCCTACTATAAAGCCCTTCATAATCCTTGGTGTCATTTATTTTTGGTTATGTCGGGTAAGTCTGGCTGAGTACCTTCTCGTACTCAGGGTTTTATTCCCACTTGTTGCAGATGGGCAGATGTATTACGGCTACTGTATCAACTGCCTTTATCCTGTGATGGGTGATGCTTAGGACCATGGGCATGGTCATTCCTTACGTCTCATCTGATGCTTTTGTTAGAGATAATCATTCGCTGGCACTATATTTAAACTCCGCGTGAGTGTGTGTGTGGTTTGAACAAATGACTTCCGCTACTTTTATTCGAACTGGTTTGTAATAACTATGTTTAAACTCTGATGTATCTGAGATCGCGAACTTTTATGTAATATGTGATGGTGACCGCTAAACTTATTACGATCATGGCTGGGACACGAGTTGGTTTGAAATCCTTCATGATTTCACGGACTACCGGGTTATACGGGCTTAAGTTTGCTCAATTGTCTGCTTTGGTGGATGATTTTCTTACTTAATTTCGTATAATTGGTCGGTTCTGTCATAGCTGGTATCAGAGCATGGTTTAGTGTGTTACTGTTCACAAGTGTATTTAAAACAAAAAGCATTTAGAAAACGTGATTTTAAAACTATAAAGTGTGCCAGTGATCATATCCTTTATGCCCAGTTAAGGACTTTAGGTGGCTTAATTAAGTACTGACTGGGGTTCTTGCATCATATTTCTCTTTCGTCGCTCATACGGCGTGCTATTGTATGAGTGCCACTTGGTTGAGTGGTAATGAATGGATCATTTGCCTCTACGCCTCTGTAAGTGTGAGTTGTGAGAGCATGATCGGATACACCGCCGATCTAGGGTGAATGCTTATATGATGCTGGAGTAATTACATGTTCTACGCATGTTTTACAAAGGTATCTCATGTATGGGTCTTCCGTCTGTGGAGGCGATGCCGTCAATAGGACGATGATTCGGGTAGTTACTACCGTGGTACACGTATCTAGGGATTTGTGTAGAGCGTGTAGATAAAATTTTACTACTTTTATGCATTCATTGGGAATTGGGCTGAAATGAATCTTCTGCATGTACATAATAACGCTATCGTGTAGAACGTATTAGCTACGTATTTGAGAGATCGTTGTTATGCCACCGAATTCGTCGTTAGAAATTATTTATTTCCTAAGTTTGTGAGAACGTATGGCACGTACATACATCATGTTACTTGTGCATTTCATTCATCTCATGCATTCCTCCCCTTATAAATTGATTATCTCATTTTGATAAAAGAGATATCACCAAAAATATGTTTCCCCGAGGTAATAAGAGAACTTTTGCTACAGATGGCCCGCACGAAGCAGACCACCCGTAAGTCCACCGGAGGAAGAGCACCCCGACGTCCGTTGGCCCTGAGGGAGCACCGCACCACGGACACCTTCTTGAGCGAGTTTTGCATGCCAACTTTGCTTTGGAGAGTGCTCCATGATGTGGGGTACCCAGAGGGTCAAGAGCCGGTGTACTCTTGGAATGAGAACCAGTTAGCAGATGATGGACTTGCAGTGGTGGATATCACGGTTCCTGCTCTCGGTGATGCTCCAGATTGGGATGGTTGGCATTTGGAGTTTGAGGGTCGCACTCCGGCTGAGGGTGCAGAGGGAGCAGCCTTCCGTGTCATCAGGGACATTATGAGCAGATTTCCCAGTAAGCTTGCAGCAGCCCTAGCTGGTACTTTTCCTAGGGATGATCCTCGTGATGCCATTTGGGTTTAGCCTCAGGGAAGCGCATTGGTCAGAGGTCCAGCTGAAGGACAGGCTAGCGACAACCAGGCAATGAGTGCTATGTTCGCCGCCATCAGAGCATATGAGGGTCTCGAGAGTACCTACTGGACTTTGACTGGCTTGCGTAGTGAGGATAAGCTCAAAGGGAAGAAGCAGAAAAAGAGACAGGCACGTGCAATAGCTAGCTTGCAGGAGCAGTTGGCTGATATGAACTTACAGAGAGATCAGGCGGTTGAGAGAGGTGATAGAGCTATGCAGCGAGTGCATACATTGACTCAAGCCAACAACAATGCAGACCGCATGATTGGACAGCTGGATCAGGAAAGGAATGAAGCCTGGAACGCAAGAAACCTTCTGCTGCAGAGGGTCGATGAGCTAGAGGAATACAATGGCTACTTGCACGAGGAGTTTCACGCGCTCTACAATGGGGTTGGCCCATATGCTCCACCAGTCGCCGCTGGCATGGACATCGACGACGACAACTAGGATGAGCCTGCAGCTTCACCGGGAGATGATGGTGACGTCTCCGATCCCGACGATGGCCCCGAGGAGTAGGCTAGTTGCTTTGCACTAGTATCTAGGTCTTGTCGCGATGACCTTTCTTTTGTTGGCATGTAATCTATCGTATGTTGCTTCGAACGTATGAGACTTGGCATGTGGTTGGAACTTGATTTTTGAATGCGATATCTGAACGCATAAAAAGTCCAGTGTATGTATGCTGGCAAGGTGATTGTATGGACACGATGTTTGCCGTTTAAGTAATTCGATTAAGTGCTGTTGTTTTAATTGGAATGCGATTGTTGTGCCTCTGTTTTATTGTATGAATTTATTCTCTCCAGTAAATTCAGTACGGCATAATTTTTCCTTCACTCGCAATTATTACAGCTTCACTCAATCGTACTTGTTGCTGAAATATGCAGATGACAAACACTCGCCGAACCACGTATGAGGCCGCTGAGCCCGGTGCTAACGGTACGGGGACCGGTGGTGGTGGTGGAAACCACGGCAACAACAATGAACCTCCCCATGAACCACATTTGCCACCTCCTCCCCCGTTTACCCCCGAGATGTTCCTCGCACAGCTGCTCGGGAGTCAGCGCAACACGGAACAATCCCAGAAGAACATGGAGGATCTTCTTCGAACCATCGCCAACAACGTTCAACGTGGTAACAATCAAGGTGGTGGCATGGGAGTGAACCAATATAGCAGCTTCAAGGATTTCATGGACACCAGGCCGCCAGTATTCAAGGAAGCAACAGAGCCACTCGATGCGGAGGAATAGATCAACACGATGGAAGATAAATTTCGTGTGTTGAGGATGACTGAGGTTCTAAAAACGGAGTACGCTGCACTTCAATTGCAAGGACCGGCGGGAATGTGGTGGAAGCACCATCGTACTACCTTCCCTCCAAATGCTCAGATTTCTTAGAGAGAGTTTGCTGAGGCTTTCTGTGGAGCCTATATTCCACCCGGGCTGACCGAGATGAAGTTGGGAGAGTTTCTGGCATTGAACCAGGGCACCAAAACCGTGACGCAATATCTACATGCCTTCAACAACTTATGTCGCTATGCTCCTGACATGGTTGACACAGATGCTAAAAGGATAGCCAGTTTTAAGAGGGGTCTCAATCCAAAAATGATGAAGCATGTTGGTACCAACAACCGCGTCAGATTCAATAACTTCATCAGTGACTGTCTGAAGCAGGAGAAGAATAACAACGCCAGCACCGCAGCCAAGACACGCAAGAGAGCCTTTGAAGGTGGGCCATCTCAAGCTAGAGCACCTATGGGAGGTCGTCCTCCATATCGCCCATCGGCACCTGGCGCTAGATTCCGGCCACCTCAGCCAAGAAGCCAGAATTTCCGTGGACCTCAAAAGCCGTACAAGATGGTAGTACAGCCCAACAAAGCAGCCACAACTGCGGTACAAGGCAGTTCCAAGGGAGCTGTGGGATCTGCCGGGACAGTAAGAGGACCCTGCTATAACTGTGATCAACCCGGTCATTTCTCGAGGTTTTGTCCGTACCCGCCTAAGAAGAAGTAGCAGACTTATAATGCTAGAGTGTATAGTACAACAGTGGATGAAATTCCAGAGGGAGAGCCCATCACTGCTGGTAAGTTTCCTATCAATAAAAACCCTGCAGTTGTTCTATTTGATTCTGGATCATCGCATTCTTTTATGAGTCAAGCATTTGCACAGAAACATGGACAACTATGCATAGAATTGGGTTATGGGTACCATATAAGTTCAGCAGGGGCTGATGTTTTGACCAACCAGATGGTTCGAGGGGCAACCCTTGAATTAGGTAGCAGGAAGTTCAGAGTGAACTTAATAGTTATGCCGGGATTAGTTTTGGATGTCATTATAGGGATGAATTGGATGAAGGATTGGGGAGCAGTCATAGATACGGGAAGTCGAGTACTTACCCTTAAGGATCCCCTAGGTGAGGGTACTTTCCAAGTACCATTGCCTCGAAGAACAGACCTTATAAGTGTTACATGTGCTACGGTAGTCATTCCTATTCATCAGATTCCGGTAGCGTGTGAATTCCCGGACGTATTCCCGGATGAGCTACCTGGTCTTCCGCCAGATACGGAGATTGAGTTTGGAATTGAGCTAGTCCCCGGAACAGCTCCGATTTCAAGGAGACCCTATCGGATGCCTCCAGATGAGTTAGCTGAGCTGAAGAAGTAATTAGAAGATTTGTCAAAAAAGGGGTTTATTCGGCCAAGCAAGTCTGAATGGGGATGTCCCGCTTTGTTTGTGAAAAAGAAGAAAGAGGGCACGTTGAGAATGTGCATAGATTATAGGACACTCAATGCTGTGACCATCAAGAATAAATATCCCTTGCCACATATTGATGTTCTGTTTGACCAATTATCCAAGGCCAAGGTGTTCTCAAAAATAGATTTGAGATCCGGTTATCATCAGATTAAGATTAGGCCATAGGATATACCAAAAACTGCTTTTTCCACCAGATATGGGTTATATGAGTATCTTGTCATGTCCTTTGGCTTGACAAATGCTCCTGCGTACTTTATATTTTTGATGAATACAGTTTTCATGCCAGAATTGGATAAGTTTGTGGTAGTATTCATCGATGACATTCTGGTGTACTCCGAGAATGAAAAAGATCATGAAGAGCATCTGAGAACTATCTTGACCAGACTTAGAGATCATCAATTGTATGCTAAGTTTAGCAAATGCGAATTCTGGCTGAAGGAAGTTCCTTTCCTTGGTCACATTCTATCAGAGAATGGGGTGTCAGTCGATCCAAGTAAGGTGCGAGAAGTTATGAATTGGAAAGCACCGACCACAGTTCTGGAGATTAGAAGTTTCCTAGGACTAGCTGGTTATTACCGTCGCTTTATACCAGATTTCTCAAAGATCGCCAAATCGATGACGAGTCTCCTACAGAAGGATCACAAGTTTGTGTGGACAGAAGAGTGTGAAGTAGCTTTCCACACTTTGCGGAAACTGTTGACCACTGCTCCTGTTCTAGCACAACCAGATATTGAGAAACCCTTTGATGTGTTTTGCGACGCATCGAAGACTGGATTGGGTTGTGTTCTTATGCAAGAAAGGAGAGTCATAGCTTATGCATCACGTCAATTGAGAAAGCATGAGGTCAACTATCCAACACATGATCTGGAACTTGCTGCAGTTGTGCACGCCCTAAAAATTTGGAGACATTACCTACTTGGTAATGTGTGCAATATTTTCACGGATCACAAAAGTCTTAAGTATGTCTTTATCCAACCAGAGCTAAACATGAGACAGTGTAGATGGTTGGAATTGATCAAGGATTACAACTTGAATGTGCAATATCATCCTGGTAAAGCCAATGTAGTGGCAGATGCTTTGAGCAGAAAGTCACATTATTTAAATGTGCAGCCATTACTTGAAGATGGATTCGATCTAATGCATCCTGCTGTGTTACATAGTATTCAGATTAGTTGCTCTTTGGAGAGTAAGATAATAGAAGGCCAGAAAACTGACAAAGGGGTATTCCACATCAAAGAGAAAATAAAAGAAAAGCCGTCTCAACACTTTAAAGTGGATGAACATGGCGTGTTGTGGTTTGACAACCGTCTTGTGGTTCCCAAGGATCGAGAGCTTAGGTATAAGCTCATGGATGAAGCTCACCTTTCTAAGCTATCTATCCATCCCGAAAGTAGTAAGATGTATCAAGGACTAAGATCCCGCTATTGGTGGACCAAAATGAAGAAAGAAATTACAGCATATGTTGCAAGATGTGACACATGTTGTCGAGTGAAAGCCATTCACATGAAACCTGCCGGTATGTTGCAACCCTTATTAGTCCCTAGTTGGAAGTGGGACGATATTAGTATGGATTTTATCATGGGTTTGCCCACTACTCAAAAAGGACATGATTCGATATGGGTAATTGTGGATCGTCTTACCAAGACCGCTCATTTCTTGCCTGTCAAAACAGATTATCGACCACCTCAATATGCCGAGAGATATATCGCAGAAATTGTGAGGTTATATGGAATACCAAAGACCATAGTGTCTGATAGAGGCTCGCAGTTCACGGCTCATTTTTGGGAACATTTACACAAAGGCTTAGGAACTAGTTTGATTTGCAGTACCGCTTATCATCCTCAGACAGATGGTCAGACTGAACGAGTAAATGCTGTTTTGGAGGATATGTTGAGAGCCTATGTATTGTCTTCCAAGGGATCATGGGAGTCATGGTTACCGTTAGCTGAATTTTCTTATAATAATAGTTATCAAGAAAGCATCAAGGTGGCCCCATTCGAAGCTTTATATGGCAGAAAATGTAGAACACCATTGAATTGGGTCGAGCCTGGTGATAGAAGGTATTATGGCATTGACTTTGTAGAAGAAGCCGAGAAGAAAGTTCATATTATTCAGCAGAATATGAAAGCTGCCCAATCACATCAGAAAAGCTATGCAGACAAAAGAAGGAGACCCCTTGTATTTGAAGTTGGTGACTATGTTTACCTGAAAGTCACGCCAATGAAGAAGAAAAGGTTTGGAATCCGAAGAAAGCTTGCCGCGAGATTCGTAGGACCATACAAGATCCTGGAATGAAGAGGTCCGGTAGCCTACAAGTTAGAGTTACCTGAAATAATGAGTACCGTTTTCCCAATTTTCCATATATCACATCTCAAGAAATGTTTGCGTGTTCCAGAGGAAAGAATAGAACCTCGAGGTATTCAACTCAAATCAGATTTGGTGTATCGTGAGCAACCAGTCCGGGTGTTAGACACTAAGGAACGTGCTACTTGGAATAGTGTGGTGAAAACATACAAGATACAGTGGGATCATCATGATGAGGGAGATGCAACTTGGCAAACAGGAGAGTATCTACAAAAAGCTTATGAAGAATTTTATAACAAATGGTTCGTAACCCAAATCTCGGGACGAGATTTTTATAAGGGGGAGGGCTGTAACACCCCTGGTGTTAGTCTTACCTAATTGCACTTGCATTTCCTAATCATGATCATCATTCATCCATTCATAAGCATATATCACTTGAAACATGTGAAACATAATTATGAAACAAGAGTATCATTTCAAGTGTTTTTCATCATTTCAGTACCTTTAGTGCTTGATTTTTGTATGACCAATCTATGGTATTGTTGACACCGTTTTTTGCACGTGTCAAAATAATCGGAGTGGACTAATCGGCAAGGGGAAAGTTATTGAATACTTTGATAACCGATGAAAGCCAGCTTGTAAAGATGGTTGCCGATAGCTGGTGATGGTCGATGGAAAGGTTGATTTGGACTCGGACGTTGCCGATGAGGTTGGAGGTGTTGTTGTCAATGCCGATGAAGGGAGGCTGGAAGACTACTGCCGATGAAACAGGGAATATGCCGATGAAGGAAGGCTGGAAGACTACTGCCGATGAAACAGGGAATATGCCGATGAAGGAAGGCTTGAAGACTACTGCCGATGAAATAGGGAGTATGCCGATGGGAAGGAGGACAGTGAGGTTTCCATCGTAATTGAGGCGGACAGGGAAATAGATAGAAGTTGATTTCCTTTTCTATATTAGTTAGAGTATGATTCATGTAAGAGTCACGTGTTTCCTTAGATATGGGATTGGTGTCCTAGTTGTGTTTGGTTGTGTCTCTTTAGATCAGGGTATAAATATGGAGTAAGGGGCAATGTAAGAGATATATCAATCAACATCAAAACCAACTTTTACTCCTATTTGCATCTACTTACTTTTCGGCGACTTCGTCAATTTGCATACTTTTTCTTTTTTACGAGTTCTCATTGAATCGGCGAGCTGCATCGTTTCAGTGCGACCTTCGGCGATTCTCGAGTTCCGCGTGAGCACCTCTTGGCCGTGACTTCCGGGCGTATCGCTGTTGTCAGGACTAAAGTGTTCGTATCTTCATCCTTGTCGATTAACAGGTCAAATCGACTGGCACGCTTTGGATATCGATTCGGGTATTAGCCCTTTGTGTTTGCAGATCCACTTTTGCATCAACACATCTTTTGGCACGCCCGGTGGGACAAATCAATCAATATGTTCAATTCCGAGATCGATTCAGGGAACATTATCGCAGTATCAGAAGAAGATCTCAAGGAAGAACAGAGGCAGGCTATGGAAAAGGCTGTAGAAGAATACAAGCAGCTTTGTCTGAGATCATTTAGCTTGAACAAGAGTGGACAAGTCATCCAGAAGCAAGATTTGCCGTTGCCTCGGCAGGTTACCTTTGACTCCAATCCTGGTAAACTTCAAGAGATGGTTAATTCTGCAGTAAATCATGCTTTGATTAATCACTCCAGTGTGCTGTCCAATACTGTTCATAATGCTGTGGTTCGAACTCTCAAAGAAGGACAAGCGGCACCACATTACGTTGGGCCTGCCTATCATCAACCAGAGCCAGCATCTGTCAAAACTCCATCGGCTCCTTCGGCCGTTGTGGGTACAGAAGTTACTTCCCCTCCAGTATTGGCGGGCTCACCTAATGTTCAATCTACACCAATACAATCAGAACAGGTACTACCAGGAGGGCGAGTTCAGCTTAATACAGATCTATCGGCATCAGCTATGTCAGGCCCTGTGTCTCAGAATAGCCAGATTCCTACTAATTGGTGGGGATATGGCATGCCTCCAGAGTCATCTGCTTTCAATCCTAGATTACCTCAAGTGTTTGATGCAGTAGGGAGAGCGCCTATACCATCGGCCGTTTCGCCGATGGCTCAAGTGCCTCAATATGCCGCAACTACTTCTGTGCAACCAACTTCAGGAGGTTTCCAGATACCTATGGTTCAAACATTCAATTCAAGTCCATCGGCGAGCTTACTGCCGATGCAGCAGAAAGTCCCTGCTATGAGTCAAACTGGGGTTCAGTTCATGCCTCAAACCGGTTTTAATTATCCAACAATATCAGCAAATTACCAGCCATCGGTAAGTTTTGTACCGATGAGTTCTAATAATGATTGGTCAGGACAGTTACCTGTTCAACATACAGTTCAGCGAAATCAGCAGGTTGCAGGGATTCAACAAGGTCATATGCAAGCTGGTTTCCAGAATCAAGCATCGGCAGCCCAGCCGATGAATCCTTTCCAACAGGCTAATGGACCACAAGTAACGGCAAATATGCCGATTGCTGGAGATCGTGGGCCACAAAGATATGTGGAGGGATGTCAGCAGGCACCTGTAGAAATTCAACCGGTTCGTCAGCAGGAGGCTGATGCTTTTTGGGCCGATAAGATAGCAGAAATTATGAAGGATCAGTTTGGGATAAAGCCCAAGGTCAATACTTATTCTTATCGGACTCCATACCCTCCTGCATACGATTTAATTCCTCTCCCAAATCGGTACAAGGTACCGGATTTCACTAAATTCTCTGGGCAAGATGATACATCAACAATGGAACATGTCAATCGCTTCATTATTCAATGTGGAGAAGCAGCTAACAGAGATGAATTAAGAGTTCGATTATTTTCATCATCTTTGTCTGGATCAGCATTTACATGGTTCATTTCATTGCCACCAAATTCTATTATTACTTGGGTTGATCTAGAAAAACAATTCCATAAGTATTTCTTTGCTGGAATCCATGAAAAGAAGCTTACCGATTTAGTAAAATTGAGACAGCGTAATGATGAATCGGTAGAGAGCTTTGTGCAAAGGCTACGAGATGTAAAAAATAAGTGCTACAGCCTGGTGCTGGATGATCGGCAGCTTGCCGATCTGGCTTTCCAAGGGTTATTGCCACATCTTAAAGACAGATATGCTTCTCAGGAGTTTGAAAGCCTCAGTCATCTTGTGCAAAGGATCTCTGATCAAGATACTAGGGTTTTTGAACCTAAAAAGAATTGGAGTAAAAAGGTATCATTTGTTGAAGAAGTAGGAGATTCTGACTCTGATGAAGAACCAGTTATCGGCTTAGCTGAGTGGGTTAAGAATAAAAAGCCAATATCATGTCCCTTTGGTCAAAAAGAGCCAGAAAAGTTTACCTTTGATATCACCAAGGCCGATAAAATATTTGATCTTTTGCTTCAAGAGGGCCAAATTAAGCTGTCACCTAATCATGTGATCCCATCGGCAGAAGAGTTGAAGAAGATCTTGTACTGCAAATGGCACAATGCAACTTCACACAGTACAAATGAGTGCAAGGTATTCAGGCAACAGTTACAATCGGCTATTGAATCTGGGAGGATTAAGTTTGGTACTTCCAAAGCCCAGAAGCCGATGAAAATTGATCAACACCCTTTTCCAGCAAATATGTTGGATGCCAAAGGAAAGACCAAGGTTTTGACGTCAGAGGCTGCTGAGAAAAACGCGTCAGTGGACCCCCAACATCGGATAACTACCGATGATGCAAAAAGTAAGGGTTTGCTAGGAGAAAGCAGTAGTTCCAAAAATCCTCCTCGATCTGGCATTGTGATTACTCATCGGAGGCAGCAGGAGGGTTGGCGTCAACGTAATGACCGATATCGACAACAGCAAGAAGTGAGACGTCGGGAGGAATGGAATCGACATAAAGATCATTGGAGATGTCCGTTTTTCATCCATTGCTGGGAAGAAGGTATTAAATTGCCAACTGTTGAAAATTGCCCTGAGTGTAATGGTTATTACGGAGTCAATCGCTCAGAAAGGAGGTTTCAACTTGGTAATCAGGGTTCGTCTGTCAATGAGCCGATCAGAGGCAGAGCATCAGTGCATGATCGGCTGGGGGGCAGACTTAGTGTACATGAGAGGCTTGGTAAACGCGCTGGATATTTTCCAAGGAATCAAGAGGAGCTTGAGGAGATGGCAAACGCAAGAGTTCCCGATGAGGAAATATTCTACAGGGACCCTAATATACGTCGTGTAGAATCAACTAGGACTTGTTATCAGCCGGTTTGGAAAACCAAGTTTCCTCGATGGTGCCCAGAGGGTCTGACAAAGACGCAGAGGAGGAGGATGCAACGTGAGCGTCAGGAGGATTTATACCAAGAGGAAAATTCCTCCAATGAAAAGCCTGGTCGTCAGCAGTGGCAGGTAAAACACAAAAATAAGGGTCCATCGGCAGATGTTAATATGGTATTCATGTTGCCGATGGAGTTTTTGGCACTATCTGATAATGAGGAAGAAGTTGTTCTCTCTGATCAAGTAGCTCAGTTAACACTAGATCCAATGATGGCTGTTTTCGAGAAACCTACCGATGACGAGAGACAGCATCTTAAGGCTTTGTTTGTGAAGGGCAGAGTTGATGGGCAGCCTGTGTCTAAGGTACTTATTGATGGAGGGGCTGCGATTAATATTATGCCTTATGTGATGTATCGGAAACTTGGTAAGGGGGATCAAGACTTGACCAAAACCGATATGATGTTGAAAGATTTTGAAGGCAATGTGTCACCGGCTAAAGGGGCAGTGTGCGTGGAATTAACCATCGGCAGCAAAACCTTGCCAACGACGTTCTTTGTTATCAACGGCAAGGGTGCATATAATCTGCTTCTAGGGAGGGATTGGATTCATGCTAATTGTTGTGTTCCTTCTACAATGCATCAATGCCTCGTACAGTGGATTGGGGATAAGATTGAGGTCGTCCCTGGTGATTCTTCTTATATCATCGCATCGGCAGAATCAGATACTTATGAGCGAACTAAATGCATATCAGGAGAAGCTTGGGAAAAAGAGTTCCTTAGAGTTGCTGATTATGAAATTCCACCGATCCAAGCAGTCGGTTCTGAAGAGGAGTTTTAATGGATAGGTTTGCCGATGATGGAAAATTAGGTCAAGGGTTCACATCGGCAGATGATTTAGTAGAAGTAGATATTGGTGATGGTGATAGGTCAAGACCTACTTTTATTAGTGCTAAGTTAGATTCCAAGTGTAAGCAGCGAGTAACAGATTTGTTAAAAGAATATAAAGATTGTTTTGCTTGGGATTATACTGAGATGCCTGGATTAGACCGATCGATAGTTGAACATCGGTTACCTATCAAATCTGGATTTCGGCCACATCAGCAGCCAGCGCGCCGATGCAACCCTAATGTACTTCCTGACATTAAGGCCGAAATAACTAAATTAATTGAAGCAAAGTTTATTCGGCAATGTCGATACGCAGAGTGGATCTCTAATGTGGTTCCTGTTTATAAGAAAAATGGAAAACTTCGTGTTTGTATTGATTTCAGGAATCTCAACAAAGCCACACCAATGGATGGCTATCCAATGCCGATTGCTGATTTGTTGATTGATGCTGCGGCTGGACATCAAATTATCAGCTTCATGGATGGTAATGCAGGTTACAATCAAATATTCATGGCTGAGGAAGATATTCCCAAGACTGCTTTCAGATGTCCAGGTCATGTGGGGTTGTTCGAGTGGATAGTCATGACGTTTGGTTTGAAAAATGCCGGTGCTACTTATCAAAGAGCTATGAACTTTATTTTTCATGAATACATCGGCACATTAGTGGAGATCTACATTGATGATGTAGTGATTAAGTCTGGAGATATCACAGCGCATTTAGCCGATCTGCGAAAGATACTGGAGTGCACAAGGAAGCATGGATTGAAGATGAATCCTAATAAATGTGCATTTGGTGTATCGGCAGGACAATTCTTGGGTTTTATGGTGCATCAGCGAGGCATTGAAATCAGTAGGAAGTCTATTGATGCAATTAACAAGGTGATTGCTCCTGCTAATAAGACTGAATTGCAATCTTTGATCGGTAAGATTAATTTCATTAGAAGATTCATATCTAATCTGTCGGGTAAGATCAAGGCTTTCAGCCCACTACTTAAATTAAAAGCTGATCAGGAATTCGTATGGGGAGTTGAACAGCAATTAGCCCTTGATGAAATTAAGAAATATTTATCAAATCCTCCAGTGTTAGTTCCACCTCAACATGGGAAGCCTTTCAGGTTATATTTGTCAACTGATGATACAGTTATCGGTTCAGCTCTTATTCAAGAATTTGAAGGGAAAGAACGTGTTATTTATTATTTGAGCAGAAGGTTAGTGGATGCTGAGACGAGGTATTCGGCCATCGAAAAATTGTGTCTGTGTTTATACTTTTCTTGTGTCAAATTAAGGCATTATTTGTTAACTGCCGAATGTACGGTCATATGCAAAGACGATGTGGTCAAGTATATGCTGTCGATGCCGATGTTAAGTGGTAGAATCGGCAAATGGATTTTGGCATTATCAGAATTTGAACTACGTTACGAATCAACTAAGGCAGTTAAAGGGCAAGTGATGGCTGATTTTGTCACTCAGCATTGTAATACAGTGGACTTTCTGGGGATTGCTCCCTGGACACTTTTCTTCGATGGGTCCACATGTGGTGAAGGAGCAGGTATCGGCATTGTGTTAATTTCACCTCTAGGGAGGAAGTATGAGTTTTCATTGCCGATTGTTGCTACAGCAACAAACAATCAAGCTGAATATCAAGCCTTGATAAAAGGGTTAGAATTGCTGAAGGAGATACGTGCCGATGTTGTTGAAATCTTTGGTGATTCTATGCTAGTTATAAATCAATTGACTGGAAGTTATGAATGCCGAAGTGAAGCTTTGATTTCGTATTATGAAAGATGTTTGCAATTGTTGAAAGGATTTAGAGGTTTTCGTCTTGAACATATCTCTCGATTGCATAATGAGGAAGCTAATCGACTAGCTCAGCATGCTTCAGGGTATCAGCCTATTCAGGAAGTGCTAACATCGGCAGTTGATACCGATGACTGGAGGAAAGAGATTGTCGATTATTTAAAGGATCCACATAGAAAGGTTGAGAGACGTATAAGGTTCCAAGCTACCAAATATGTGCTCCTCGATGATGAATTATATTATCGAACTATAGATGGAGTTTTACTTAGATGTGTTAGCAATGATGAATCGAAAAGCTTGATGGGTGAAATTCATGAAGGAGTATGTGGGGCACATCAATCGGCTTTCAAGATGAAATGGATGATCAGAAGGAATGGATACTATTGGCCGACTATTCTTGAAGATTGTTTTAAGTATTTTAAAGGATGCCAGGAGTGTCAAAAGTTTGGTAATATTCAAAGAGCGCCTGCATCGGCTATGAATCCTATAATCAAACCGTGGCCGTTCCGGGGATGGGCTATTGATCTCATTGGTCAGATTTATCCGCCATCGAGTAAAGGACATAAATTTATCCTGGTTGCTACCGATTATTTTACAAAGTGGGTTGAGGCAATTCCTTTAAAAAAGGTGACATCGGTCAATATGATTGATTTTGTGAAAGAGCATATTGTTTACCGATTTGGTATTCCTCAGACTATCACTACCGATCAGGGCACTATGTTTACATCAGGAGAATTTGATGAGTTTGCTGTAGGTATGGGAATTAAAATTTTAAATTCTTCTCCATATTATGCTCAAGCTAATGGTCAAGCTGAGGCTTCTAACAAAGGGATCATCAAACTCATTAAGCGCAAAATTGAAGAAAATCCTAGGAGGTGGCATACAGTATTAAATGAAGCCTTGTGGTCATATCGGATGTCATGTCATGGTGCAACCAAAGTAACGCCTTATCAGTTAGTATATGGACACGATGCAGTATTGCCTTGGGAAATTAAGGTTGGCTCTAGACGAATACGTTCTCAAGATCAGCTGACAGCCGATGATTATAATACTCTTATGAAGGATGAGTTGGAAGATGTGGCGGGTCATCGGTTAAGGGCTTTAGTTAGTATCGAAGAAAATAAGAAAAGAGTAGCTAGATGGTATAACAAGAAGGTGAAAGTAAAAGAGTTTGCCGATGGAGATCTGGTCTGGAAATTGATTTTACCGATTGGGACTAAAAGTTCAAAGTTTGGAAAGTGGTCTCCTAATTGGGAAGGTCCATATCGGATAAATCAGTCTGTTCCTGGTAATGCATATATTTTAGAAACCCTCGAAGGGGTTGTGTTTCCCAGAGCGATAAATGGAAAATATTTAAAGAAATATTACCCTAGTATCTGGATAGATGCATAAAAGTATAAAGTGCCGATACAATAAATAAGATTACACGTTCAACAAGGATTGGATAGCTAATATCGCACGCAGGCGAATCTGGTCGGCTTCCTCCATTTCCTTGATATCGTCATCGGCGGCACCCTCCACAGGCTTGAGTTTTTTCTTCATGGCTAAAGCTTTGCGAGCTTGGATATCTCTTTCTTGCTGAAGGGTCTTGATGGCATCGGGTAGCTGGCTTTCTTCTTGTTGGGCATGAGTTAAGGCTGCCTCAACTTCTTTCAGTTCAGCCAATAGAGCCATCTTCCTTGCTGATAAATCTAAGATTTTCTGCTTAAGTTCAGCGCCCGAAGTCTGCAAGTTGCCGATGCCCTTGTGCTTCTCATCGGCAATCTGTTTCAGTTGTAGCATCTCTTCTTTGAGTTGAGCCTGAGCTGCTCTATCGGCAATGCGCTGAGCGGCCCGTTGATATTGCAGTTGGCGGCTTTCTAGGTGAGCTGCTGGGAAGAGTACTTCTTCAACATCGGCAGGGACCTGGCCCCGAATTGTTTTGAAGATTGCCTTTGCGGGGTCCGAGTCATCTACCAGTTGGGCGGTACCTTGTTGTAGCAAGTTCAGGAGGGTTTCCAACTTGGATTTAGTCTCTGCCGATATTGTTCCCAGTGCAAGGGAAGAACTTGTCTCCTCTCCATCGTCGTCAGAAATATCAATGGCAAAGGAAAATAGGCTGTTCGGGGAGTCTTGTTCCTGAGAGAGAGAGAGGGAGATCAGTTAGGGGTAAGTATGAGTATTGTAAATCAACTAGGCTGATCGGTTTACCTGTTTCAAGGCAATTTCTTGTGCTTGACTGGAGGAAGCAACCTGGAGTATGTCGTGTGGGGGATCGGCTGAGCTTGCCGATGGGATATCCTCTGTGACTTCATCGATGGTGGGCTCTTGAGGTATGACGGCCGATGACATTGGGGCAGATGTAGGGATCGGCATAGACCTTTGTCGTTTTGGCTGTGCTTCAGTATCTGTTGAAGCTTTGCGTTTTGCTTGGGCATCGGCAACGATGGGCTGGGGGGCATCGACACTTGTTGGTTGTGAAGCTTGGACATCTGGTACGTTTGCCGATGTACCCAATTGTTGCTGCAAAACAAGTGTAAGAGATGATATTTAACAAGTAAAATGTAAAGTCAAGAAGCTACCTCTGAAGGTTCATCGAAGGAAGTGGTGCTTGATATCGGCGGAATTGCCGATGACGATCCAGTAGTAGCTCTTACCCCCTGATGATTAAGGTTAATACAGTTTGTGATCGGCATAAGTAAAAATAAACGAGGTTGTTACCTTAAATGCTTTGACCAAGGTTGTAGCAGCAGCCGATGGAGTAGCCCTGGATGTAGCCAATTTGGACTTGGAAGTGATGGTCTTGGTACGAATCTTCTGGTGGGTCAAAGCGGCTAAGGTGGGAGCGTTGTAGCCGATCAGCGATGTTGGGAAAACAGGCCGGAGATTGAAGGGTTTCCCACTTTTGCTCACCGATGGTGCTGGGTTGTTAACCTGTTACAAGAGAATCGGTTACTGATATATGAAGGGAAAAGCAGAAGGGAGTTAAAGGAAACTTACCGCGTCGTCAGGGATGGCGTATTCAGGGTCGATCATGTGCCGATATGTGTGAGCAGAAGTTGCGAACAGTTGTTCTTTCCACTCTTGCCACCATTGCTTATATGACTCGGTGATGAAAGATATTGGTGTCCAGGTGGATATATCAACATCTGTAGTATCGGCATCGGGGGAGAGTTGTACTACCTTGTTCCAATCTGTTCCGCAGGTGATTGTTTCCCTGGGTTTGATCACATCGGCAAAGCAGAGTTTGATTGGCAATTGCCCAAAAGCCAATTGGCGGGATACTGCCGATGGGTTGTAAAATTCATAAGTAATGTTGGTGTTTTTCCCGCTGCCGAATGTGTTTACTGGAATTGCCCTGGGAGTAATGATAGCCATCATGAGCTCATTATCTTGATTCAGAGTGTTATCGGCAAAGTTGAAAAGAAGGGGGAATCTGTTGTCTTCGTCAATATAAGGCACCCAGGCCCTATGATCACGAGAAAGACCATTGTAGAAGCTTTGAAAGAATCTGCCGATTTGGTCTTCGTTGGCTTCTGTTCCAGGAAGGACAATTATGGCTTCACCAAAATTGAGGGGTGAGCGTGTTGCCGATTCATCATCCCCAAGCACATAGTCTTCAGCAATTTCTCGTGGGAATTGTTGAGCAAAAAAGTCCCATTGCAAACGTTTGTGCATATGGGCATTCAGCCACATGTTGATAAACCACCACGGGCCTCCCAGATTGCCGATGGGTTCGCCGAGCAAAAGTTTCTGAGACACTTGATGAAGAAGATGATAAGTGGAGCTCAGAAGGTATCGGCCAAGAGGAAACCTTACGCCATTAGCCAAAAGTTCAGCTGCAGGGAGGAAGGCGTTGGTTGGTCCTACTGATCGACCACAGAAGATGAATTTTTCCAACCACATATTCAGGAATGTGGCATGTTCCCTCTGGTTAACTGTCCCGGTCTTCTGGTATTCTTGAATGTATCCTGTCCAACCGCCGATGTTGCGGGTATTTACCCTGTATTCAGGCTTTCTACCATAGATGGAGCCTTCATCGGCAGTTGAGATGTCCAAGCCAGTAAGCATATGGATATCGGCAAGGGTAGGAGTGGCTGGGCCATGTCCAAACATAAAAGTATTGGTCGTGTCTGACCAGAAATAAGCAGCTGCAATCATCATTGATTCATTTTTCTGCATATCGGCAATAGATAGCCTAATGCATTGGTCTAATCTTCGTTCTGCCCAGTATACTTGCATCGATCTATTAACTCTCAAGTACCAATCTTTCCACCCCTTGGTGGTTTGGGCCAAGATCGGAATGTGTCTTTCCACAAATTCAGAGAAAATTTTGGGCTCTAAAGGGGATTCTGTTAACCTCTGCATTGATCAGATCGGTTGGATCTGGGTTGCCCATTGGACGAGGCATTGGACGTGCGGTTGATCGGTTGGGATAATTAATTTGTTGCGCAGTTCCTAAGGTTATAGAATCCAGAGAACAGAAGAAAGGAAAAATCACCGACTGAATGAATTTGCGAAAAGATTAAAGTAAAGGGTAATGGAAGTGGAGCGAACCGCGGGGACGTCGAAGTTGATGGCCATGGTCCTGAGGAAACTTGAAGTTAGCGCCGGAGAAGGGTTCTCCTTGGTTGAGGTCGCGCGGTTGTTCGTCGGAGTCGCCGCCGGAGAGAGAACACCAGCTGTCGATGTTTTACCACCGGCAACCCGTCATGGGAGTATCCAGGCGGTGATTTGTTCGGAGGGGTATCGGCGTATGCCGGAACTCGGTAGTAAACGCAGGGAGATAATGATTTATACTGGTTTGGTACGCCGGAAAATCATGGCGTCCTACGTCCAGTGTGGGGTGGATAGTATATTGCGCCATACGCTATTTGTTGTGTTGCGAGGTATGTTGTGGTTGCGAGTTCTGTCGGTTATGTGTCGGTGCGTTCTTCTGTCGGTCTGTCGATCTAGGGACCCATGCCCTCCTTTATATAGTCCAGGAGAGGCGGGAGTCCTAGTCGGTTACAAAGTAGAGATCCTAGTAGGATTACATGTAACTAGTCCTAGTAGGATTACATATAGAGAATCCTATTTGGACTAGGTTTTCTTCTCTCTTCTCCGTGGGGAACCTTATGGGTCCCGCATCGACAAGCATGTTGTTTCAGCCGAAACAGTATTTTTCTCTCACAACAAATCAGTCGGAACAGTGTTTCAACTCGTTTTTTCAGCGAAGCGAACGGGGCCTGTATCTCTTCCACTTCCAACGATGAGCCTAATAGTTATGACCCATTAATATTGTGGTAGTATAAGCGCCGAACGTTCGGACGGATGCCCGCGCACCGTCCGCACTACGCTCGTGCCAGCGCCAGCGCCAGCACGCCTCCGTCCGCGCCTGTGTTTGCGCGCCCACACAGGCCCGCGCCCACACAGGCCCGCGCCGCCAGACCGCGCACGAGGATCGCTCGCGCCCCCTCCACTTCTCACGCGCATTGCATCACGTGTAATATAAGATCTACTTTTGCAAATGAAGGATTGCACCGTTATTAATTAAAAGGGGAAACATATAGGCCGCAAACTCACACTGATACGGGTTCAATGTAATATTATTTAAGAGCTAACACGTCGAGCTTTTTAAGACAATTTTTTAATCATAAACCATCAAATTTTCTAGTAGGGAGGAAGTAGGATACAAACTTCTTGTCAAGCATGCCATTTGTTTGAAGTGTGAATAAGTCGGTCAAGCCGTGCCAAATAAGTTCGCAATGGCGTGACTGACTGGTCGTTTGTTTGACCCATGATGTGCTATTTTGTGTATTCGTCGGGGTAGCGCTAAGTTTTTGCTATAATAATGTTGATTCTCCCATAACGTCCGGTCCACGACACAAAGATAGGGGGGCTCTCAAAGTAAGCAGCCCATATGTCTGTGTATCTTCCAACGAGGAGCCTAGTTGGCCTGGCCCATTAAGAAGCTCCCTCGCAGATGGGCTTACGTGTGAGCCCAGGAGGAAGCGAGTAGGGCCTCCATTTGGTTTGATTGACCAAAAGCATCCTCCAAAATCCAAAAACAAAGAGCCTCTTTGACATGGCGCTTCAGCTCCGGCTTCTGTAGGAGCTATACCAAACGCCTGTTTTGGAAAGAGCTCCACATGGGGAGCCGATCAAGAGCTAAAGCCATTTTTTGCCTGCGTAAGAGAAGCCTAAAAAACGAGCTTCGCACGGCTCCTTGCTGTGGGTTCACGTCGTTTAGTGCGAATGAGCCGTTTTGCCAAACGTTTTCCAGAACGGCTTCAACTCCTCCAGAGGAGCTGCTTCTCCAGAGAAGCCAGAGCCGGAGCCATTTTCAGAGGAGCCAGAGCCCCGCCAAACAGGCCAAAATCACCAAAATCAAGCAAATGAGCATTGCAAAATGCAATGCAGTAAAATATAGTAGCACTAACACAGTAGAGTAATAGTACATCTGTGTGCATGCACTGTTTAAGCATATGGTATCTGGTGCCGCCTTTGAGTTGAGTCGGGGATGGTAAAAAAAGCTGCCCTGCGGCGGGGGCATCTCTTGGACGGACGAGGGAAAGTTGGTGACTTTGAGGAAAAGAGCACTGCTGCTAGTGCTTAGCTTGTGTGCTGCGGCTGCCACGTAGGAGTTTGCATGTGAGAGTGCATGGCATTGCCATTGCTGGCCGCGTCCGCGTCCGCTGCTAACACGCGCTGTGCGTGAGCAAAGCTAACGGCAGCTTCTGTTTCAAGAACTTCATGCTGTCATGCATTATATATCCATAATATCGATCGATCACATGCTAATGCATATAGGTTAGCATTAGCAGACGCGAGTTGGGCCTGCTGCTTATCTGCATGTAACCGCGGGACTGAGACGGCAGCATGTTCGTTTGGTTGTAAACGATCGTAAAT
Organism: Miscanthus floridulus; assembly: GCF_019320115.1. Lineage (NCBI taxonomy): Eukaryota > Viridiplantae > Streptophyta > Magnoliopsida > Poales > Poaceae > Miscanthus > Miscanthus floridulus. The sequence continues at coordinate 6,921,399 of NC_089587.1, forward strand.
TTTTAGTCAGAACAGTATTTTTCTCTCACACCAAACCAGTCAGCAGTAATAATCCACAATCGTATACGATCGTATCAGCACCAGCCGAACAGGTTGAGGATCACCTTTAATTTGCAGTAATTTTCTTTTTGTTTGTGGTTTGGTACGGTTTAAGTTGCCGTTTAGGAAAACTGATGAGGTCTGAACCCATATTCTGATATTCTGAAGACTACTGTACATGCTTCCTCCGATCCGCCGGGAATAGGAATATTTTCGATTCCAGGATAAGGTGGCTAGCTTTTGGAAAGTCAAGCTCACACAAGAGCTACATGTGGGATCTCTTAATCTGGTGACACGTTTGGAACAAATCCACAGCGTAGATGATGAAATCCTCATAATACAGTAGGGAGATACATACATACATACATATACAGACATACAGTAGGGAGATACATAGCGCATCTTTTTGGAAGGAATCCATATTATATTGGCCCATATATACCCCTATATACGCAGTTTTCCGCCGCCTAATGACACATCAGTGGAGTTTTTAGTCGGGGAGGAACAAACACCATTGAAGTAAATTTTAGCCGAGAAATTTTTAGTTTAATGTAACAACTGATCTTAGGTAGTCCAAACATGCCATCAGCTAGTTGTTGTCACGAAGCAAGAACCGCTGAGTGACTAGTACGTAGCACACCCAATGAAAGATACTCCTCCTAGACGTGCTCTGATTACGAGAGATGAGATGGGGATGCATGAGATCCATGGAGAGGACTGAAACTGCCACGGGAACGGAATCCCCGCTTGCCAACGGGTGCTACCTTCCAAACCAGAGTTGAATTGAAAGAAAGAAAGAAAATAACCCAATGCCATCCATCCATTGTAGAGATTGGTAGCTCTAGCTCCAACCTGAACCTGCGACCGCAAATGCACGCGCCACAGTACGCTAGACCCACACGTTCGGCCAGGCATTCCATGCATTCAGGCGAAAGAAACAAGTGCATGGAGTGGCGTGCAGACTGCAGGGAATATTTGGTCGCGTCAGTCAATTGGTTTGTTTCGCTTGCTTTGCCCTTCGCCCTTTGGCGTTTGCCCCCCTTTTGCTTGCTTGCGGTCGGACGCGAGAGCATGTCCGGTCCCGGTCTCCGGAGAACGGGAGAAGCAAGAACTCGGGCGGGAGGTGGGGGAGCCGGAGCCCAGAGCAGAGCAGGAGGCGAAGCAAGCAAACGCCATCGCCCAGTTCGTTGAAAGTACCGTTGACTGATTTGTTATGAGAGAAAAATATTGTTCGTTGACTGATAAGGCATGGCTTATAAGTCAAATAAGCGAACGGGCTGAAAGCCGTCGTCAGAGAAGGGGACAGCAGCAGGGTCACGTAGACGTTGGTACAGGAGAATCCGGCATCGGCGTCCGGCTCGGCGGATGAGTCGGCCGTCGGCGAGCTGAGCTGGTGGGGGACTCGGGAGCCCCGGGCCCGTCGGCCCCTGACCCGAGGAGCATGCAGTGCAGTGCACCCCAACTGACAGCGTGCAACCCCTGCATGCTCGCCTGCAAGGATGGAAGCAAGGAGAAGCGCCCACAGGGCCAGAGACCACGCACGCGTCCACAGACCACCGCCACAGGGCGATCACGCACCGTCTTCCACGCACTCACCGCGTCTTTCTTTGCAGTTTGCACCGCATTGGACGTTGGTCCGAGCCTCCGAGGCGAGATGCGAGAGCGAGCCCCAGTGTGTGGCAGTGGCAGTGTCCCCATGGACATGGACCGTGGCCTTGGGCACGCCATGCCAGGCCGCGCTTGTCTCTTCCGCGCGCGGAGAATCTCTCGGTCTCAGCACTTGCCAATTGCAAGGCGTGCATGCCAAATGCCATTGCCACCCACTGATCCACCCCTCCTTCCTCTGTTCCCTCTGAATCAAGCCTAGTACTTACCCTCTCTCTCTCACACACACGGTCACTTTCTCGCCTGGCCGTCCCACTGAAACCAAACCAGCAGCAGCTGGACCTGGAATAGGAACGCATGCGCTGCAGGCAACTTCTCTCCTCTCTTCTGTTCATCATCTCCACATGGCCTACCATTACCAATTTACCATGATACCATCTCCTCGAGTCCTCGTGCTCCTTCCGTCCTTCAATTCCTTTCGTTTCCATAAATCCATCGGGGCAAGAGAAGGCTTACTGCAGTACCAACACATACAGTGCTGCCACTTTCTCGGGCTTGGTACATCTGCCTCTCTCTACCTCTCGCTGGCCTCTCATGCCACCTCGTCTCGTCTGCACACCAATGCACTGCACTGCCACTCACGCTGCTGCCTGTATGTATTCCATGCATGCATAGGAGTACTACAACGCCTTTGGGCTTTGGCAGATTTTTTGGTTGCGGTGCGTGCCGCATCATGGGTGCCGGCAGATCGCCAGCCCATATCATGCGCCTTTTATTCTCCAATCACCAATGGCCATAGATAGATAGAGTATATATCTGGTCTCTTCTTTTCTCACCGAGAGCCAAAAACTAACATACATTTTGACCCATGATGACACTAACACCGGTGGTAGATTCAAAGCAGTGCATGCTTCATGCTTGGGATGGGCATCGAATCAAAGCAGGGTAATTCACATTGATCTCGTCTAAAACAAACACAAACAGGACCGGTGCTGATTATAGTGACCAAAAGCAGAATCCATCTAGAAAGACGGCGAATATATACTATATAATATTACTACTAGTACATTGTCAGCTTAATTATTCCCTTGACCTTGCTGCATGCATTTTACTTAGGGCCTGTTTAGTTCCACAAAAAATCCAAACTTTAGCACTATGCAAAAAGAAGATTCTCCGTCACAAAAACTTGTGGTACATGCATGGAGTACTAAATGTTGATGAAATCAAAAACTAATTGCACAGTTTGGTTGTATTTTGCGAGACGAACGTTTTGAGCCTAATTAGTCAACGATTGGACAATTATTACCAAATACAAACGAATACTACAGTGCGCTACAGTGACTTTGCCGGCGCCGAATCGGCCCACCTAAACGAGGCTTACTAGCTAGGAGTACCACAGCATTTAGGACACTGGCCTGTCTCAACCCACGACTAGTGAACACTAAACAGAGAGCTAGGGCGCCTGCATTGTTTATGCACCGTGGCCGTGGCTCCTCCCCGTCAGGCGTCAGTACTGCTCCTATACATGGCCTGTTTAGTTCAAAAAAATTTGCGCAGTACCCATTACATCGAATCTTGCGGCATATGCATGGAGTACTAAATGTAGACGAAAAAAAACTAATTGCACAGTTGGGTGAGAAATCGCGAGACGAAACTTTCGAACCTAATTAGTCCATAATTAGACACTAATTGCCAAATACAAACGAAAGTGCTACCGTAGCCAAAACCCAAAAATTTTTGCATCTAAACGCGCCCCTACATGATTCACCAACCGAATTCCCACCCCTGTTGGTACTTACTTCACACCGTAAAGAAATGAAGGATTATATATAGGTCATTATGTATTCATACTTACTCGGTCTGATGAAGGATCGACGAATCGAATAACAAAAAGTGATAAAAGCAATGATATAATGAGATTTATTTGACCCCCCCAAGTCGTAGTGATCTGCGTGTTTAGATGATCCTAGGCCTTGTTCACTTTGTAAATTTTTTTTGAACCCGATGAATAGTATCACTTTTGTCTTATTTGGTAAATATTGTCTAATCGTGGACCAACTAGGCTCAAAAGATTCATCTCGTGATTTTAGTTATTTTTTTTACCTACATTTAATACTCCATGCAAATGGCTAAAAATTGATGTGATAAAAAAAGAGTGAAAAAACTTGGAATTTAGATGGCATCTAAACAAGGCCCTAATATATCTTCTCTTCTGTTGCACACTTATAATAATCTTGTTGCCACAGAAGACAGAACACAACTGCCAGTACTAAAAGCCTACATGCAGTCAGATAAAATAGGAACAAATAATGATACTTTGAATATTCGGTTAGCAAAATTTTGACTGAAACTGACTGAAAAATACGATTTTGACTAAATTGTTACGAGAGAAACACTCTTCCAACTAAAAAAAGAAGTCAAACAAGCCAAGCGGGGCCAGTAATATCAACTTCCGCGTCGTCACCAGAGAGATCAATCGCTTCCATGCTGTTATCATGAACAATATCAGGTTCCGGTCTCTGTCCTTGGGAGTTGGATGGGGATCAACAGTACGTTCGTTTCGTCGTAAACGATCATAGATTATTTATTGTTGGTTGGTTTGGTGTGAGAAAAAAATACTGGTTCAACTTATAATCTATGATCGTATACGAACAAGCGAACATGCTGCAAGGTAGTAATCGCATTACACTGATTTCGTCTGAAACGAAGATAGAGAGTGGCTGTGATCAAAAGCAGGATCCTTCTACAAAGACGGGAAGGCCTGAGTATATATTATTATCATTATATACTTTGATCCTTTATACTATAGTACTACTAGTATATTGTCAGCTTGACCATATGCATTAGACTAGGAACAAGAACAAAGAGGGCGTGCCTTTCGTGTCTGCCGCGTGGCTCCTCGTCAGACAGTTTGAACTGTGAGCAAAGGATCGGATACTAGATCGTAAACTAGCTAGCTAGGTCCTACTAGTCTAAAAGACAACTTCTTGGAAAAATAAAACTGATAAAGCAAATGACATAAAACGCAACTGAGCCAAAGCCGTCGGCGTAGTGCTCTGCTCTGGTGAGATGCAGATTCAACTCTCCGCTGTTTCGACTCTTGTTGCAAAAATATATCATCAACTGTAGTCCATACTCCCTGCAAAGTTGCAGAGTAGTACACACTAGTACTGTAGGAGGTAGGTAGCATTTCTATCTTCCCTCTATAAATCAATTCTTAGAATAGGTGTATTTTTTAAAAAAAAATTAAGTTTGACTTAACTTTATAGAAAAAAATAACAACATATAGGACATAAAATGAGCACCTTATAGAAATATATTCTATGATAAATCTAACGATACTAATTTAATACCATAAAACTTAATTTTTTCTAGAAATTCGATCAAAGTCTAAAAAGATTGACTTAAGACAACTTCTAGAAATCTATTTATTCAGACATTGAGGGATTACTATCGTATCATACTCGTACACCGCCTAATAAAGTAACTTATTAATCGTGAAAAACATGTAGAGAGAGAGTACTACATCTTGAGTACTAATATATGAAATAGTACTAGTAATAAGGAGTACTATGTACGGTTCATCGGAATCAGTTCAGCGGGCCCCGTTGCATCACGTGCTTGTTATTGAGATTCGACGAATCAGCCTATGAGGGGCTGGTTTAGATCGTAAGTTTTTTCACTGTCTTTGTCATATTAAAATTTTGGATAAATGCATGAAATATTAAATGTAGATAAAAAAATAATTAATTATATGGTTTGATGGTAAATTACGAGACGAATTTTTTGAGCCTAGTTAGGCCATGATTGGACAATAATTGTCAAATACAAATAAAAGTGCTACAGTGCCAAATACTGATTCCTAACCTCAATCTAAACAAGGCCTAGTTATGTCGTATTTAGCTTATAAGCTATAATTTATCAGTCAACGAATAATATTTTTCTCTCACATTGAATCAGCTAATAGTATTTTCAGTTATGACTTATCAGTCAAACGAGCTCAAACGAACGTGACTTATATGGTTCGTTCGGTTGAGAGAAAGAAGAGAGAGCGCGCCAAAGTGACAAGCGTCATCCTCTTCTCCGGTATTGGGCTCCTAGCATTTTTTTTGTGGGGTGGGGGGGGGGGGGGGGGGGGGGGGGGGGGAGGAACAAACGCGTATAGTGTGCAATACAGCGTGGCACGAAAACGCACTGCAATTACATGGGTTTTAGGGACGACACGGTTGCTTTCCGCTTGGGTTTTAGTTTTAGTTTTAGTTTTTTTTTAATCTACCTTCCTTCCTTCCTTGAGAAGAGTCGCGTACGTAAGTAGTATGTTTATACGACTTGGTATGATACAGGTTCAAGTCTTGTTGCACAAGTACGGTACAACCTAACATGTAATGCACCTGAGAAGATAAACTTTCCTAATAACCCAATAATACGTTTGTATTATAAAAAGCATATTTCGTTGTTAATTTAATATTACTTAATTATTACTCACAATAAATATTAGTACTTTTATTTATTTTTATTCAATTATGTGATAATTGGTTAAATTAATTTAGAAGAATTTAATAACTCTTTAAAAAAGAGAGACGCCCATTCTTCATGATGATGCCTTTGCCTGCTTTATTAATTACTCGCTTCCCTTCACAAAGAATACAATTATCACTTTTTGTGGAGTCAAAAATAACTTTAAGTTTACACTTAGAAATAATTTTTAAGTTTAACCAAACTTATATACCGTCGGACAGAAAGGATCACAGTTGCAGACTTGCAGGAGCACACATTCCTTTCCATTCAAATGCATTTGCCTGCTAGTAGGAGTAGTAGCCGCCGCTGTCGCTCGTGATCGGAGTACATACGATTGATTTGTTCACGGGCCGGGGGCGCGTGAGCATGCATGAGGGCGGCCGTGGCAACTGACGACGACGGGAGCAGGGGTAGGGTAGCGGTTAGGCGCATAATCACGCGGGAGAGGAGGAGAAGCAGATGCTCCGTCTGCATCGTCGTCATCATCAGATCGATGGGCCACGATCGACGACGACCACTGGTGCATGGACATGCATGCAGATGCAGGACGACTTGGCGGCATCTATCTCTGCATGATTACGGAGCCCTGGATGGTCCTGGACTCCTGCTAGCTTTAGCTTCATTCTCCTGGATCTCTTATGTCTCTCCCCAGGCCAGGGCCATGGCTTTAGTCGCATTGCATTGACAATTTGACATGCTGCTAGCTATGGTAGGCTACCCATGCTGTAGCTAAGCATGCATGGGGATTGGATCGGGGAGGTGACAAAGCATCTAATCCATGAGTACGTTACGTACGTACGTACGTGTAGTGGTGGCCTGTTATTGTAGGCGGATGGAGCGGTCACATGCACACGCACTGTTGCAGCGGATGGATGGTCCGACTCCGAGAGCTACTGGGCGGAAATAACAGCCGAACAAAGAGGGGCCGCCGCCCTCACGGACTAGTACTGCTACTGCCAGCTGCGTAGCCATAGTTTCACCATCAGCTTGGTGGACCTCTTGTTTGCTGGCTTTACAGTAGGAACATGTACCAGGCCAGCAGGTGTATCGTCTGCTGCTTCTTCGTTCTTAGCAAGCTCGATCGATCGAGTGCCCCTTTTTTTTTGGCAGAACGGATTTTTGTTTTCCAACCACACACTGTTGAACAAACGTTTTTGAGAGAGAGAATCGTAGGTACACAGAGTAAAAACTTTGTTTTTTTAAGGAAGGAAAAAAAAGAATTAGCAACACAATGAGCAGATGTACACGATCCATACCAGTTACTACGTACTCCTACTGTATTATGATTACGGGATCCGTGACGGCGTCACTGTTGTCACTCGCTTCGCACAGCCTGAGTCGTCCAGCTTGCGAGGGAGGATGGCGCCCGCTCTCGCGGGCTCGGGCCTCGGGCGGTCTATGGGCTACCGGGCCGCGCGTCCTTGGTGGGCCCTAGACACGATCGAGCCTGGTGTTGTGGGGTCCCAGGAAGACGGATGGATGTTTCAAAAAAATAAAAAAGAGACCGATGGATCATGGATGGACCCTGGATTGATCCCGTTGCCAGTTTGCCACTTCTCGGTGTGTGCCTGGCGTCTGCGTCTGTGTCTGCTCCCCACTCCGCACGTCGCCCCATGCAACGCGACGCAGTCGGTCTCGGTCACGCACTACTCACACAGAGAGAAGAGAGAGAGAGAGAGAGAGAGAGAGCAGGGCAGCACACCGGTCCTACTCCTCGGCTACTCGCTCAATCCCTCTCTCCTGCGCGCACTCGCCTCGCACTCGGCACTCTCTCCTCTGGCCTCGGTGTGGGTGGTGTGGCCAGTGGCCGTCGTCGGCATCGCCTTCCCCTCCCCGGGCGAGAGAGAGATCAGGGAGGACGTCCTCCTCCTCCCTCCGATCCATGCAATTACAATTTGCATTTGCGACCGGACCAGACACTCGGACAGCGACGGCTCCTGCCGTCCTGCGTCCTGCCCGCGAAAGCGACGCTGTGGTCAGGGGGCTCCAGCCCTTCTACAGTTTGGAGAAATATGGTGAGGGTTATAGATGTCAACGGGCCCGTCCCCGAATCTCCGCGGGGAATTTACCTATTAGGGGACGGGGATGGTATGAAGTCTACTCCCACGGGGGAATAAACGGGGCTGAAGTTATCCCCGTCGGAGATCATGGGGGCGGGGATGGTATGCAGACCCCCGTCCCCGCTCCCCGCGGGAACCCGATTCCAAAGGCCCATATACTGACAATGCCCAATACTTATGATATATAAGCAATGTTGCAACTCTAACTCCTGTCGAAACGATCAACGGAAACGTGAAACGAAAGTTACATTTCATAGTCCTGTTATATTACTTAGGATTTAAACCAATTTTTATTAAGCGAAAATGCTATAGAACATATATGTGCTACTTAAATAAAGTTTGAAGTGCAAACTTTGTAGATGACGATAAAATACCTGCGGCCCATGAGGATCCCCACGGAGACTAATTCCCCGCGGGGATGGGGAGAAAGTCTCCCCCGTGGCACTTGACAGGGATGGGGATGAAAAATTTTCTTCCCCACAGGGACGGGGATGGGGAGGCACTCTCCGACGGGGAATTCCCGTTGACATCTGGATTGAGGGTGAGGGAGAAGAAGAGGTGGAGAAAAGAAGAAAATTGGAGAGAGATGGGAAAATGAATAAACCAGCCCATCTTTAATTCTCTTCTGCATCCGTCACTGGCTGTGGCCCTGTCCCTCGGTCCCTGTAACGCCCCAGGCCCGGCACACGACACAGGCCCACTCTACCGAGGGGTGAGCCCCACCTACGTAGCAATCCGCTTACGCTTTCGTCCTCGCTTCGTGCAAAACGGTTAACCGAAAATTACTACGCGTCCTTGGCTTGGCCGTTTAAGATAGTTCGGCGAACTCAGAAATACCGATACGGTACTAAACTTCCGGCAGCACAATGGTTCTGCAGATACAGTACTTGGTGCTACAGTGCCGGAAAAAATCGGTCTGGCCCAACTTGGCCCAATGGGCTGGGTCTCACAGTCCCTCCCCGTCTCCTCATCTCGCTCGCTACAGCCCAACAGACCCTGGCCAGGCTTATCGGTCATGATATAATATTTTTCTCTCACAATAAAACAGCATCAGCCGACTTATAAGCCACAGACATCAATGAAAATATGAAGAGAGTGAGGAAGAAAAAGAGGTGAAGAAAAACAGAGAGAGAAAGGAAAATGAATAGACCGGCACTCCTTCAATTCTGTTCTGCATCGTCACAGGCTGCGGCCCTATCCCTCGGTCCCTCCTCCCTCCCCGTCTCCTCTCGCTCGCTACAACCCAGCAGACCCTGGTCAGCCTTATTGACCGTGATACAATATTTTTCTCTCATAATAAAACAATCAGCTGACTTATAAACCACTTAAACCATCGAGCGAACAGCATCTGCCGCAGTACGTGCTCACTGCTCGGCCTGTTCCTCCTCTGCTCTCGCTCGCACAGGCTCGCCGCGGCAGAACAGAATGCAGTGCAGCGCGGCAGGAACGAAGGCAGGCACGCCTTCTCCGTGACAACCTGCCACCGACGCCGATGCCGACCACCTCCGGACCCTCCTCCATTCATTCGCCCATAGGAGTACGTCGCTCAGTCTGTTCCCCAGTGCCATGCGGATGCAGATGCACAGATGCAGGCAGTTCTGACTCCTGGCGCCAACAATTCAATTCAACTAGCTTCCGTTGCCTTGCCCCCCCCCCCCCCCCCCCACCCCCACCCACCCACACACCCACAATCTCTATGGTTGAATTATTATGAGAGAAAAAAATATGCTAAATAGTATGGATTATTAGGTAAGCCGAACGGCGGAACGGAGCCCATGACCGTGCAATCCAACTCCGACCGACACGTCTCGCATCGCCGTCGCGTGTTCAATTAAGTTAACTACGTAGGAGTATATATAAAATCTCTTTTCCAACGTCGGTGCTCGCTAGCAGCTGTAATAGGTTGGGTTCCGTCACACTCCAACGGCCCAACCTTCCTTTGCCTCTCCATTTTCGTCTCCCGCTGATACCCACTTAGGCCTCGTTTAGATGCTGAAAAAATTTCAAACCGATGAATAGTACCACTTTCGTCTTATTTGACAAATATTGTCCAATCGTGGACCAACTAGGCTCAAAAGATTCATCTCGTGATTTCCAACTAAACTGTGTAATTAGTTATTTTTTTTACCTACATTTAATACTCCATGCAAGCGGCTAAAAATTGATGTGATGGAGAGAGAGTGAAAAAACTTGGAATTTTGGTGGCATCTAAACAAGGCCTTAGTAAGAATTAGTAGCCAGTGCATGTGCATGTTTCATCCCCGGCTAATAGTCAGCTAACTGTTAGCTCCCCAATACACATTTCTCTTTTTTTCCCCCCAATACATCTTTATCTCTACTTCTTGAGAGGTATTTTGGTATTTTTAGCTTCAGCATTGATTTCCGTAAGAGTTTCTAAAACACCTAACTTGAGGAGTACTAATCAAATGGATCGGACTAACGACTAACTCAAGGCGTGGTTCAAATTGGCCTATATGTTTGATAGACTAGAACTAATTTCCAAGTTATTAGTATAGTTTTATCAAATGGATCTAGCTGATTATGGAGTCATAAAGATTAATCCAATTCATAGTACTTACAACATGCATGTACCATGTAGTTAGTACTATACAATATACTATACTACTAGATAATAAGGAGTATAAAATACGAGTGCCAACCCTAGGCCTGGGCGTTCGGGTTACCCTATTTTTTCGGGTCGAATAATTCAAAATTTGGATAATGAAAGCTGCTACCTGATACTAGTCCTAAAAAAACACTACCCGTAATTTCGGGTACCTGATAATTCGGGTTCGGGTATTCCCGATATACCCGAATTTACAAAAAAAAAAACAGCAAACTACACAAATATTCAGTAGCAATTTATATAGAATTTCAATAGCATTTTGTAGAGAATAATATATTAAAGTTGCTTGTTCAAATAGTGAGAATTATATTCTAATAAAGTGATAAGTTCTAAGTGTTCAACTAACAGCACATGATAAATACAAAGACAGAGACAAATGTTTGTGTAGTTCGGATAATTTGGGTACAGGAGGATATTACCCGAATTATCCAAACTAATTTCGGGTAATCAAAATCGCTATCCGAATTTTAGATCGGGTACCTCGGGTTCGGGTAATTTGGGTACCGGGAGATATTACCCGAATTACCCAAACTAATTTCGGGTAATCAAAATCGTTATCCGAATTTTAGATTGGGTACCTCGAATTTGGGTAATTCAGGTCCGGGTTCAGATAATTCAGATATAGCCCGTACTCCATCTAATGAGCACCTCATGTGCGCTGCGCTGCGCTCTCACGAGCCGCTGAGCCTGAAACGAGTGCGGCTGACTGAGCACTAGCTGCTTTCGATTTGCGTGGCTTTTTGCCTTTTTCTCTTTTCTCCTCCGCTCTGCGCTGCGCCCCTCCCTCCCTCTGTTTCCTCTGAATCTGATCATCTCTGCTTGCCTGCTGCTTTAAATTATTTATTTGCCCTTCTTCTTTACTAGTACCATCTAATAGTAATGGAGAGAGTGATGGCTGACCTCGTGCTGCATTCCTTGCTTTATTACTCCACTCATTATACGTGTCCTTCCTCCCAGCAAACATTTGTTAGTTAGGATTTCCCGTCCTACCACCTTCGCCTCATGTACGTATACGTGAGTCGTGACCACGGATTCTCTGTGCGCCAATCGCCCGCCTGCGTTTTCTAAGCCCTGCTGGTCAGCTCATACACACTGTCTTTTTTTTTCTTTTTCAGGTATAATAATGAACTATCCAATGTGCTTATTTGAGGTTCTCTGAATTAGGAGAATGAAGCTCCCATTCCCATAACCGTTCACATCACAATTAGAACTTTGCCGAGCAAATCAGAGTCCACGCTCCCTTTATATTCCTCAAACTTCTACACAACTTTTTTTTTGAGGAGATCTTTTCCATGATCCTCATCTAGAAATAAATATGTGTGGTTTGGCCTTGACCAACAATTCTTGTTGAGTCAACAAACTAAACCCAAACATGCATTAAGCTGTGGTGACGTGTCCAATCCACCGCCCACCCTCCCTTTAATTTCCCACTTTTTATTCCACTACTAGGAGCAGCGCTATATATCCTGTAGTAATTATATATAGTAGCATCATGAGACACACATTGGGATCCATCATAAAGCCATCAGCCGTAGAGGATCTCTCCAGCCCCTTAACCCAACACACATGCATTGCCCTACAAAGATCGCCTTCCCCTGTGCCACTCATCATGACCATCATCACACTCTGTACGTTCTGTTTGCTACCCCCTTTCTGATTAATTGCACCACACACTTAATTCAAAAAAGTTAGTAGTTTTAATTCAACAACCCCCTTGCATTGGTAGTCATCAACTACCTAATTACGCATCTGCTTGGCAATGAGGATCCAGAGAATCATCATCGTGCAGATGCAGCATCGACAGAATCACAGAAACTAAACGCGAGCCTTCTGCTCCTTCTGTTCTTGCGTGCTGCGATCTTGCCTGCCTGTGGTGCTGACGTGGGATGAACATGGATGAGAGAGATGATGCCACCTCAGCAGCAGCGTGCGTGCGTGCATGCAAGAGGACAAGCCAGTCATTGGGCACTCGAGCACGGCCCGTCGCCCGGTCGCCGTATTGCAAACGCCAACTGCCCTCTCCGTTCCGTTGCCCATGCCTGTTCACTTGTTCAGCCAAACAAACTGTATTTTTCTCTCACACCAAACCAGCCAACGATGCTTTCAGCATTGCTTATAAGCCAAACAAGTATAAACGAACATAGCTATATATAAGTATACACGCTGCATGCTAACAAAAACTCCTCGTCAAAACTGCATGATTAAGCCTAGGCTAGTCCTGCTGGCTAATGTGTACTCATGTAGAGCTTTGTCAAACGCCAGTATCATTCCTTGCATGGCCCTTTTCTGGATCTCTTTTGGATGTATATATAAAATGTAGCATGATCTGTTCCGTCTCTTGATTTGCTGCTAGAGGAGTACTCCATATAGAGTAGGTCATGGATCTAGAAGAAGGAAGGTGATATTCCAAGCCTTGGCCGGCAAGGCTTCCCTGTTCTCTTGTGTTCTGCTACGTGCATGTTGTGTTGGAGAAGAGAAATCACCTTTTCTCCCAAGATTCCTCTCACAGAATATATATATAATGGGTAAAAGTCGGTTGCTGTTGGACCAGTGGTTACTGTACAAAGATGACAGTTGTTTGATTTTGCGGTGAAAAGCAGGGAAATGCAAATTTTGACACAAAGGCAGCCACTGGATTGATGAATTACTCGTACTAGTTATTACTGCTCTAAAGAAATAATAATAAACATAGAGTTTTTTTTTTCTTGATTTTTTTTTGAGCAAAAACAGAGGCCTTTCCTTGATCCATAGAAGGAAATCCAGATTACCACAGAGCAGCTAGGCAATGAGTCAATACAATTCAGTCAAGTAAAGTAAAGTAAAAAAAGGTTACTTTTTTTTCCTTTCCCAATTCCCATGTGTAGTACACTCCCCTGTCCCCTCCCCTATTGCTGGCTGTTTCCTCAATTTCCAGCTCCAGCTGTGGCCGCAAAACCAGCAGGGCAGCAGTGTGAAGGGTTTGAAAAGACGCTCCCGGTACTCCACTGTAACTGAAAACCTCACAGTCATCACGGACCGCGTCGGTGCTTGGCCCTTGCTCTGTTGGTGTGGCCGACGAGGATTTGACGGGTGGAAAAGCAGCCTTGGTTCCCGTTCCAGCCTTCCAGGTCACCTCCCTCCTCCATCCCTCGCATGCCATGCAAATGCTGTGCAATGCAGGACGATGCAGCAGAGGAAAGAAAGGCCGAAAGAGACGCCGAGACGGGCCCCAGGCTCTGACCCTGGTCAATCCAATGGCAATCGCAATGCAAGCTGGGCCACGTTTAGATTGCAAATATTTTCAATCCGATGAATAGTAGCACTTTCGTCTTATTTGACAAATATTATCTAATCGTGGACCAACTAGGCTCAAAAGATTCATCTCGTGATTTCCAACTAAACTGTATAATTAGTTATTTTTTACCTACATTTAATGCTCCATGCAAGCAGCTAAAAATTAATGTGATGGAGAGAGTGAAAAAACTTAAAATTTAGAGGCGATCTATACAAGGCCCCAAACCTCACTTCACTCTCTCTCTACTCTCGAAGGAATCAACCACCCTGGCAGGCAAATCACACAGAGAGAGAGAGGGGCATTGCATTGCATGATTGATTGTGGCAAGGGAGATTCTTTATTTGGATTCAGGGACTAAAAAGTTTAGGAGGTGTCACGTAGAGATATCGTATGGAGTGTTTAGATATCTAATAAAAAAATAAATTACAGAATCCGTTAGTAATTCGCGAGACGAAATTATTAAGTCTAATTAATCTATCATTAGCATATGTTTACTGTGGCACCACATTGTCAAATCATAAACTAATTAGGCTTAAAAATTTGTCTTGTAAAACAGTGTCAATATGAGCATTTAGTTTCGTAATTAGTCTACATTTAATACTCTATGTATGTATCAAATATTCGATGTGACAGCTACTAAAGTTTAGGAGGAGAAACCAACACCCCTAATTCTAATCCTAATCCTACAGCGAGTGAGTAGATAAACAAATGATAGAGAGACGACATGAGAAGATTATGAGATGGTGTCCCCATCCACATGCCAGTGTGGTCGGTATGTAGACGAGGAGTATATAAACTCCCCGAGGGAGGGCGAGAGATTTCCCTCCAAAGGTGGAAGAAGCAAAGCATCTCATTCCCCAGGCCATCCCTCCGGCCTCCCCCTCCACCTTTTGTAGCTTTCCCATTCCCCCTCTTGCGTGCAAGCATCTTCCCCGTTCCATCTCCATCTTGTTTAACCCCCCTAGCTCTCATGGTCTTGGAGCTCGTTGTTCTACCGCTGGCTGCCGCGTCAATCCCTGTCTGTTCGTTTCTGTCGCGCGGTTGCTTGCCTTGCTTACCTTGCCGAGAGATCGTGATCGTGAGCGGCGTGTGACCCGGCCAGCCTTGGCGTCTTCCGGGGGCGGGGGCCGTTGCTGTTTATTCGTCCGTTGCCCATCAATGCACTCCTCCCTTGCCTCCCCTGCATGCAATCCGTGTGTGCTCGCCGGCGTTGGTTTCGTGCGTCGCCTACCTGTCTGTCGTCCTCACCTTAACGCCCTCCCCTCCCCTCCGCGCTCGCCACTAGCATTGCCTTCTCCTTCCGCTACAAGAATCTGACGAGCCCCTCCCGCGGTGTCCCCAGCTCCCTCCTTTCTCGACAGTGTTTTAGTCTGCGCATTGCTCTGCCCGAGGAGCAGCAGCGGCAGCTGCAGAGCCATTGCCGCGTTCGCTCGCGCCGCGGTTCATGCTCCTGGAGTCGGAGGCGGCTACCTAGTTAGCTAACGGCGGGGCATGCGTTTCATCACAGGTGGCGGTGGCGGCGGCGGCGGCGGGTCGGCGGCGCGGTCGTACGAGCCCATGGCCACGGTCGACACCACGGACCTGCGCTACTGGCTGCACTGGCGGGTGGGGCTGTGCGGCCTCTGGGTGCTCGCCTGCATGGCCGTCGCGGGCTACCTCATCTGGCGCCACGAGGGCGCCGGCGCCGACCGGCGCCCCGGTCGGCGCGTCGTCGTCGGCGTCGGCCTCCTCGGGCCCCGCGGTTGGCGGCGAGCCCGGCTGCAAGGGGAGGCGCCCCGGGGTGCTGTACGACGACGAGGCGTGGCGGCCCTGCCTCCGCGACATCCACCCGGCGTGGCCTGCTCGCCTACAGGCTCATCTCCTTCTTCGTCCTCCTCAGCCTCCTCGTCGTCATTGTCATCTCCGATGGCGGCAGCATCTTCTACTACTACTACACTCAGTAAGTCACCAGGCCAATCGCTTAATTTGCTACTAGATACTTCTTCCTGTTTTCTTTGATTTCCTCTGCCTTTTTTTTCCTTTTCTAATTTTGAAAACAAAGATTGTTGTGGATTAGATGCAAAGATGAGTAAAGATTCCCCATTTTAAAAACCTTTTGTTTTAAAAAAGAACAGAAGGAGGCGCATTGCCACTCAGCTGCTGCAGCTGATTAAGTCTTTGTATTTGGTGCTTGATTGAATTAGAAATCAGTCAGCAAGTTTGGCATTTGTTCTGTCCCCTTGTAATACTCTGAGTTTACAGGGAATAAAGGGCTCTTTCCATGGAACAAACCTGTTTTAAACATGGGGTCCTTTTTCAGTTGCAAGAACTGAACATGGTTCTTGGAAACAATTGAGCCATCAGTCAGTTTGACAGCATTCTCTGTTATACTACTGTACACAATTGATGGCTGCCAACAACTAGTAGCTTACACAGCAAGCGACACCCTCTCTGTCTGGTTTCCCCCCTTCACCAGTAATCTTTTCCTGCAGTAGTACATTCTATATAGACTATTATTTGGGTGATGTACTGTTTTGCTTTAATTTATTATTTGGAAAAGGGCCGTCACTGTAGATGTCTAATGTCTTGTGAAGCAGATTTCAGAAACAGTTTTTGTGGTTGTGCACTAGTTAAATATTAGCAACTGATCATAAAGCATCACATAGAGTGGGTTTTGGAGCTCTTTTTGTGTGGTCAGGCTTATCTACGCTTCATCGTAAATGATAAGTGGATAGTGTTGTAAGAATACCCACTCCAACTAGATGGTCTTCAGACTCTCTGTTCCATTGAACCTGAACATTTCTGATGCAAGTTTTCAACTGTAATAAATACATACCTGTTTTTCAGATATTGTCTTCTTTTATTTATAAATCACTAGTGTATAGCCTTTTTTCCACCTTTTTTAAAACACCTCTAAGATTGTGACTGGTTGGTAGCACCAAATTTTTATGAAAGATCTGGTTGCTGTTCAAGTGTTTCTGCTCCTTTGTAACTCTGCTCTTGGAAATAGCACTGTCCCCCCCTGCCAGCTTCTTCTAACGGTTGTTGAACTGTCTGTCGTGCAGGTGGACCTTCATTCTGGTGACGATTTACTTCGGGGTAGGCCTTTTCTCTTTCATAATCACAGCCAAATAATTTATCTGTCCACTGAATTCCTCAAGCCAATGATGCTTGCCAAGACTTTGAAACGACCCGTTATCTGAAGAATAATTGTTTGTGAATTGTTTCAGCTTGGCACAGCCCTATCCATCTATGGCTGCAGGCCCAAGGTTCACTGATGAGAACGTCGCCGCGGTAGCAGCAGACATGGAGCTTGGCACGAGCTACATCCC